>NC_057397.1:5080105-5300341 GCF_019320065.1 Cervus canadensis | reverse complement strand
CTCTGGGCCCATTTTTTGATTGGGTCATTTATTTTTCTGGAATGAGCTGCAGGAGTTCTGTATATTTTTGAGATTTATCCTTTGTTCTGTTTCTTCATTTGCTATTATTTTTCTCCCAATCTGAGGGCTGTCTTTTCACCTTACTTATAGTTTCCTTTGTTGTGCAAAAGCTTTTAAGTTTCATTAGGTCCCATTTGTTCAGTTTTGCTTTTATTTCCAATATTCTGGGAGGTGGGTCATAGAGGATCTTGCTGTGATTTATGTCGGAGAGTGTTTTGCCTATGTTCTCCTCTAGGAGTTTTATAGTTTCTGGTCTGACATTTAGATCTTTAATCCATTTTGAGTTTATTTTTGTGTATGGTGTTAGAAAGTGTTCTAGTTTCATTCTTTTGCAAGTGGTTGACCAGTTTTCCCAGCACCACTTGTCCTCTATTCCTTTTTTAAATTCTCCTTTTTCTTCCTTCCTCTTTCCCTCTCTCCTTCGCTTCCAAATATTTGCATATTTAATTTCTGTGATAGCTTCACCATTTTTAAAGTGCAAACAAATATATCTTCTTCACAATGCTGATATGAGGATTAAATAAAGCAAGTAAACACTAGTAACATAATGCCTGGCATTTATCACATCTTTAATATGTCTTCATTTTTTTTCCTGCTTTTTCTTTGAATTTCTTCCTTGTATTCTTTTTTTCAATCTTCTCCCTTTGCTTTCTCTGTCCTTTCCTGTTATATCATCCCTACTCTTGTGTCCTCTCTTTTTCTGATTTTCTCCCTGGATAGAACCTATTCTGATATGGGTCACCATCAAATTACTACTTAGCATCAAGTAGCGCATAATCAGGATCAAGCTTTTAGTGAACTTGGGGTAATTGTTACGTTTCCATGCAAGCGTGCTAAGTCACGTCAGTCGTGTCCGTCTCTTTGCGATCTTATGGACTGTAGAGTTCCAGGCTCCTCTGTCTATGGGATTCTCCAGGCAAGAATACTGGAGTGTGTTGCCATGCCCTTCTCCAGGGGATCTTCCTGACCCAAGAAACAAACCCCTGTCTCCTGTGTCCCCTGCATTGCAAGGCGATTTTTTACCACTGAGCCACCAGGGAAGCCCCATATTTTCATATCACTCCTCTTTTATATTGCTTTGCTATTTATAACAAGCTGAGCATATATACAAGGACTTTTGTAAAATGTACATGTTTAAAGAATGATACAGAATGCCTAAGTATCCCAGAAACCTAAAATTTAGGAAACAGGATATTAGATTAATACTGGATCTCATATTTGGTCTTCTCTAATTTCATCCATCTCTTCTGCTGTGGCTCATTTACATTTCCTATTTTTCGTAAGGTATTGCCTTTCAGTTTTCTCTAAGCCTTAAAATTAGGTGGTGGCATAATCAGAGCTGATGTGCAAGTTTCCTTCATGCTGTCCTCTCATGACCTTCTGCCTAAAGTTCAGTTCAGTTCAGTTCAGTCGCTCATTCGTGTCCGACTCTTTGCGACCCCATGGACCTCAGCATGCCAGGCCTCCCTGTCCATCACCAACTCCAGAGTCCACCCAAATCCATGTCCATTGAGGCAGTGATGCCATCCAAACATCTCATCCTCTGTCGTTCCCTTCTCCTGCCTTCAATCTTTCCCAGCATCAGGGTCTTTTCCAATGAGTCAGCTCTTTACATGAGGTGGCCAAAGAACTGCAGTTTCAGCTTCAACATCAGTCCTTCCAATGAACACCCAGGACTGATCTCCTTTAGGATGGGCTGGTTGGATCTCCTTGCAGTCCAAGGGGCTCTCAAGAGTCTTCTCCAACACCACAGTTCAAAAGCATCAATTCTCTGGCGCTCAGCTTTCTTTATAGTCCAACTCTCACATCGATACATGACCACTGGAAAAACCATAGCCTTGACTAGACGGACCTTTGTTGGCAAAGTAATGTTTCTGCTTTTTAATATGCTGTCTAGGTTGGTTATAACTTTCCTTCCAAGGAGTAAGCATCTTTTAATTTCATGGCTGCAATCACCATCTGCAGTGATTTTGGAGGCCATAAAAATAAACTCAGCCACTGTTTCCACTGTTTCCCCATCTATTTGCCACGAAGTGATGGGACCGGATGCCATGATTTAAGTTTTCTCAATGTTGAGCTTTAAGCCAACTTTTTCACTCTCCTCTATCACTTTCATCAAGTGGTTCTTTAGTTCTTCTTTGCTTTCTGCCATAAGGGTGGTATCTGCATATCTGAGGTTATTGATATTTCTCCAGGCAATCTTGATTCCAGCTTGTGCTTCCTCCAGCCCAGAGTTTCTCTGCACATAAGCTAAATCAGTAGGGTGACAATATACAGCCTTGGCGTACTCCTTTTCCTTTTTGGAACCAATCTGTTGTTCCATGTCCAGTTCTAACTGTTGCTTCCTGACCTGCATACAGGTTTCTCAAGAGGTGGGTCAGGTGGTCTAATATTCCCATCTCTTTCAGAATTTTCCACAGTTTATTGTGATCCACACAGTCAAAGGCTTTGGCATAGTCAATAAAGCAGAAGTAGATGTTTTTCTGGAACTCTCTTGCTTTTTCAATGATCCAGCAGATGTGGGTAATTTGATCTCTGGTTCCTCTGCCTTTTCTAAATCCAGCTTGAACATCTGGAAGTTCACGGTTCACATATTGCTGAAACCTGGCTTGGAGAATTTTAAGCATCACTTTACAAGTGTGTGAGATGAGTGCAATTGTGCAGTAGTTTGAACATTCTTTGGCATTGGCTTTCTTTGGGATTGGGATGAAAACTGACCTTTTCCAGTCCTGTGGCCACTGCTGCGTTTTCCAAATTTGCTGGCATATTGAGTGCAGCACTTTCACAGTGTCATCTTTCAGGATTTGCAATAGCTCAACTGGAATTCCATCACATCCACTAGCTTTGTTCATAGTGATGCTTCCTAAGGCCCACTTGACTTCACATTCCAAGATGTGTGGCTCTAGGTGAGTGATCACACCATCATGATTATCTTGTTCTGAAGATATTTTTTGTACAGTTCTTCTATGTATTCTTGCCACCTCTTCATAATATCTTCTGCTTCTGTTAGGTCCCTACCATTTCTGTCCTTTATTGAGCCCATCTTTGCATAAAACGTTCCCTTGGTATCTCTAATTTTCTTGAAGAGATCTAGTCTTTCCCATTCTATTGTTTTCCTCTATTTCTTTGCATTGATCGCTGAAGAAGGCTTTCTTATCTCTCCTAGCTATTCTTTGGAACTCTGCATTCAAATAGGCATATCTTTTTCTCCTTTGCTTTTCACTTCCCTTCTTTTCACAGCTATTTGTAAGGCCTCCTCAGACAACCATTTTGCTTTTTTGCATTTCTTTTTCTTGGGGATGGTCTTGATCCCTGTCTCCTGTACAATGTCATGAACCTCCGTCCATAGTTCATCAGGCAGTCTGTCTATCAGATCTAGTCCCTTAAATCTATTTCTCACTTCCACTGTATAGTCATAAGGGATTTGATTTAGGGCATACCTGAATGGTCTAGTGGTTTTCTCCACTTTCTTCAATTTCAGTCTGAATTTGGCAATAAGGAGTTAATGACTTGAGCCACAGTCAGCTCCCATTCTTATTTTTGCTGACTGTCTAGAGCTTCTCCATCTTTGGCTGCAAAGAATATAAACAATCTGATTTCGATATCGACCATCTGGTGATGTCCATGTGTAGAGTCTTCTCCTGTGTTGTTGGAAGAGGGTGTTTGCTATGACCAGTGCATTCTCTTGGCAAAACTCTATTAGCCTGTGCCCTGCTGCATTTTGTACTCCAAGGCCAAATTTGCCTATTACTCCAGGTGTTTTTTGACTTCCTACTTTTTCATTACAGTCCCCTATAATGAAAAGGACATCTTTTTTGGGTGTTAGTTCTAGGTCTTGTAGGTCTTCATAGAACCATTCAACTTCAGCTTCTTCAGCATTACTGGCTGAGGTGGAGACTTGGATTACTGTGATATTGGATGGTTTGCCTTGGAAACGAACAGAGATCATTCTGTCATTTTTGAGATTGCATCCAAGTACTGCATTTCAGACTCTTTTGTTGACTATGATGGCTACTCCATTTCTTCTAAGGGTGTATAAAGTTAGGGTGTATAAACTGATCTAGCAATTTACTTCTAAGACATAAAAATCAGAAGTAAGACAAAGGTAAAGATAACAAAGCACAAAGCAAGGGCAGACAGTAAGGCCTTGGCGGGTGCTGATGGTTTCCGTCTTAAGCGGGGATCCTAATCACCTGGAAGCAGCTGCCTAGAGCCCTGGACACCCGAAGAAGGATCTGTGCTCATATCCTGAATGAAAGAACACCACTCAACCAGTGACACCTGCCTTGGACTTGGGGTGAGAGCAATGGCATATGTATGTGGGGCTTTCTAATCTTGATGGTCAAAAATACGTGCCAGGAAAAAAAAAAAGATGAAAAGATTTGGAAAGAAATTTAAATAATATTGTTAATGTCTGTCTAATTATTTCTTTCAGCAAATATTTACTGAGCACCTACTGAGTTCTAATTGCTGGGAATAAATAAACAAGAGGAAAATGCCCCATCTTCACACAGTCTAGTGAGAAGAAAAGGGGCAGAGAGAAGTAAATTGTTTAATATGGTAGGAAGCAACAAATGTGATGGCGAAAAATTAATCAGGCAAGGGTGACAGGGAGTAGGAGAAAGCTTGTTTGAAAATGAGAGTGCGTGTGTAGATGGCAAACAGATGGTTTTGAAGAATATAAATCATAAAATTGGCTGCTGTGGTTCGATAATCCATGTCCGTTCAGTTTACTGAAAAAGACAACCCTCTTGATCCTAATTATTAAGAAAATTCATTGCTTAAGAGAATTTACGGAAATTGTCCATTTTGGCATAGGGCGAGACTAGTCTTTCTGGAGATCACATGCCAGTTGATGCCTAAACACTGTTTCCTTTCGTCATCCCACAGATTCATAGGTCCTTGAATTCTTACCTAGTGCTGCTCAGTTACATCAGGGCAACGAGCAAAGATGCTGCTCTCAGGGAGCCCGCAGGTCTTAGCCTTCACTGTAGTGATCTAAGATAGGTGTCAGCATTGTCTCTGCGTATCAGAAACAACAGACTCAAAAGTATTTAACTACATTTCCCAAGCTCACACAGATACTACATTAAGGATTTGAATTCATGTTCTTGTCAGCTTGTATCCAAAACACATTCATACACTATATCACACCAGATTTGTATGATCTCAGCATTTGGTATTACAACAGCGTTCGTATCTAGAAACCATCTGCAAATGCAGAAGACTTAAGAGATGTGGGTTCGATCCCTGGGTCAGGAAGAACCCCTGGAAGAGGGCACAGCAATGCATTCTTATATTCTTGATTGGAGAATCCCCACGGACAGGGGAGCCTGGCGGGCTGCAGTCCTACAGCCCATGGGGTTGCAGAGTTGAACACGACTGAGCATGCACACGCGCATGTGCACACACACACATACACACAGACACACATTTCTTAAGCCTCTCTGAGAAGTGCATCTGGAATTGGAATTTCTCTTGTGCCTACATGGTATTTAGGAAACATGTCTGAGTTCTCTGAGTGTTGATGACAATCAACTTGCATTTGATGAGGAGTTTCTGAGTTTGATGTTGAAGATATAACATTTTAAAAGAAAAAAAATTCTCCTTTCTTTAGATTTTAACAGACCTAAGAAGCTGTCATTCTCAGTGAGAAACAGATTCTGGGAACAGTATCAGTAAACAGAACAGTGGTTTAATGGGAAATTTTATTACCTTGTGTGGCTATCAACATCTACATAAGTGCCCTTCCTCACAGCCTGCAAGTCCCTCCATGATACTCGACATAAGCGTTATCAAATTTTGTAGCTTTGAGATGGGATAAATAAAAATGACCTAGAATAGGTTCCATCCAACTAGATGGACTTTTATTGAGAACTATGAATTTTTTCTAATAGAATCTATGTATTTCCTGGCACATGCCATATGATTGATTGTGCCTTTCCAACCATTTTAGGTAATTTTCCTGTCTCTGTGTGCTTTAGTGACTATGCGGTCTTGCTTTGTCATTTAAAGGTCAACATATTCAATATGTATCCAATTTGTGTTCATTTACTTGAGCTCCATAAATACTCCTTTGTTCATTTGCACATGAGCCATATTTCTCTTAGGAAGGAGTTTCTGTTCTAAAAAAAAAAAATAAACTTACTGGCTGCTACATAGAAACTTGTAATAAATTTTTGTTACATTGGTTGACTGACCTATGCTACGCTATTATTGTTACTATAGGTGAGATTTCCAAGGTCATGATTGAGACCCCCATATATGCCCAGGGGGATGCACAATCATGGAGGAAATATATACCTTTCAAGAAAAGAATGAGAAACAAGTGAGAGAGCATCATTAGGATGTCTGTTAAAAAATGATGGAAGATGACATAGTGTGACAGAATGGCACTGACAAGAAATAGAAAACACACATGGGGTCCAATTCTCATGTAACTCTAGAGATAAAGAGCTATGATAGATTAAAACAGCATGAAAACTGTGACCCACAGTACATGAAACACATAGCATAAAATAAAAAACTTCAATTGCAGGTTGCACATAATCATTTATCTATTTATATATATACACACATATACATGCATAGGTATACATGTATATTTAACACACAAATATTTGGGGAGATGAGGGAAAACATCTTGCTGTAGTAGAGTATAGGGTGTTTGAACTCAGAAAATTCTAGGTTCAAAAATTACTAGTATTAACTATGACTTTGGGAAAGATACCTAATTATTACGGTCTAAGTTACTCCCTTTAGAAAGCAGGGGGATTATTGTATTTATTAGAACTAACACTATGACAGAGAAATAGAGGATGAAAGATACTGAGCATAGTGGGTAATGCTTTTAAAAAACTAGTTCCCTGTCTTGTTTTGCAAAGAGCACTGTGGGGTCTGAGTTTTGGAGAGAAGGGCAAAGGAAAACAAATAGATGTTCTGCCCTGAATCTGTGCACATCCTCAAGTCAAAGTAAGACGCGCGTGTGACTGTGTCTGTGAGTGTGTGCTGGTGAAGAGTCACAGGTGCTGCAAAGCGGTGGAGACAGAGGACCACGGAGTGTGTAAGAAGGAAGGAATCAGAAGTTAAAAGAAAAACTATAATTTGGTTCTGAGTTATTAAATTTCAAATTCTGAGAGCCCTCCTAAGGCCTGCCTCATTCAGGGCAATTGTTTCTACATTTCAGGTCTAATGAAGCCATGATTTACACTGAGCACACCTGAGGGGTACCCTGCTTGCTGTTTCCACCTTCCCCCCAGCCAGATGCTCTTTTTCTCACACTGGGATTGTCCAATGTTTCTACCTTGTTTGTCTGCCTAAAACTCAAGCTTGACTCCTTCCATCCTCTCTGCATATATGGCTAGAGATCTGATGTGACACCCTTGCCTAATAATAATAATGGCAATTAAGAAGGACCTGGAAGGGAAAAGATAGAACAGAGAATTTTTTAAAAAGTCTGTAAATAAGTCCTTGCACAACTATGATGGTACACTCAATTGAATTAGGAATCGCAGTGAGTTATATGACCTGGTTGCAGTAATTGCATTAAGCAACCGTATTATTTCAATAATAAAATAAACCCATTGAAACAGAGTATTTTCTAAGGTAATTATTTAACTAATTCAAAAGTGGCAGGAGGATAGATGTTCCAATCTTTGCATTTTATTATCTCCTTACTGTTTTCAGCCCGAAAAATAGTCTTTGGCAATTGAATGGAGAAGTCTCACTTGTTTTCACAAAGTTTTAACCTCCCTGTCCTTATTTCATTTGTATACAAAGATGTCATTCTGAAGGGTTCCTATCTAAATTCCTTCTTCAGGTTGGTCTGGATCTGACTGCCTGCGGTATCTCCCAGAGCAGGGGTGCACAGCCCCTGCCGTCGCCCGCTGACCCCGTACCATTTGCAGGATGTCTGTGAAGCAAGTGAGGAAGGGGCTGCGTCGTGTGCTGGCTGCTGGGTCTGCGGCAGGAAGCCCAGGGCTCCGCCCGCCGTGCATATTCCTAGACTATCTGCGCCATAGAGACGGGAGTGGGGGACAGGGTGCAGCTTCTCTCTGCATTCTGCAGTTCCGGACAATGTGGTCCACAGAGGTTATGAATTAACCCGGTTCTCTCAGCAAGTGCTGGCTTTAAACAGGCCCAATAAGTGACTCAGCGAAACCCTGACTGTCAGCATCCTTGGACATGTGCCAGCAAGTGCTGGTTCCCTGGTGGCTCAGCTGGTGAAGAATCCGCCTGCAATGCAGGCAGCCCCAGTTCGATTCCTGAGTTGAGAAAATCCCCTGGAGAAGGGATAGGCTACCCACTCCAGTATTCTTGGGCTTCCCCGGTGCCTCAGCTGGTAAACAATCCGCATGCAATACGGGAGATCTGGGTTCGATCCCTGGGTTGGGAAGATATCCTGGAGAAGGGAAAGGCTACCCACTCCAGTATTCTGGCCTGCATAATTCCATGGACTGCATAGTCCATGGGGTTGCAAAGAATCAGACACAACTGAGCGACTTTCACTTCACTTCCATAAGTGACTCAGTGAAGCCCTGACTTGCCGCATCCTTGGACATGTTGATTAGCCTGCCTAGAGTTCAATTTTTCCTCGATTCTAGATGATGATTGAGAGTATGAACGCCATCCATGCTGATTGTGTCCAAAACCCATTTGCTAGTTGTGTGATCCTGACCTAGTCATTTTACCGTTCTGTTTTTCATTTGTAAGCTGTGAATAGAAGTATCTACTTATAGGGTCATTGAGAGAATAAAATGAGCTAATATGATACAAAATACTACTATTCTACAATATAATTGAGGCATTAGCTAAGTCCTTATTGTTGCTGTTATTCACATTATTGTTTATATTTTTGTTACTATTTAAATGAGATATTAGACTATTGTTGTTGTTTAGTCATCCAGTCATGTCTGACTCTGCAACCCCACGGATGGCAGCACACCAGGCCTCTCTGTCCTTCCCATCTCCCGAAGTTTGCCCAAGTTCACGTCCATTGTATCAGTGATGCCATCCAGCCATCTCATCCTCTGATGCTCTCTTCTCTCTCTGCCCTCAGTATTTCCCAGCATCAGGGGCTTTTCCAGTGAGTCAGCTGTTCGCATCAGATACCCAAAATATTGGAGATTCAACTTCACTCTATTACACTCTACCACATACTGTATGATAAGATGAGATAGTAAAAGTAAAATGCACAGCACAGTGCCTGGTACAGAGTAAGCAAATAGTAGCTGACTTTATCTTTAGTAATAGCACCTGTGCTAGAGGAGCTTCCCTATTAGCTCAGGCAGTAGATAAAGCACCCGCCTGCAATGTAGGATCCCTGGGTTCAATCCCTGGGTCGGGAAGATCCCCTGGAGAAGGAAATGGCAACCCACTCCAGAATCCTTGCCGGGAAAATCCCATGGACAGAGGAGCCTGGCAGACTACAGTCTTCGGGGTCACAAAGAGTCGGACACGACTGGGCGACTAACACGCACACACACGGGTACTCGCAGCAGCAGCATTATCATTTAGCCTTATTATTTCTCAGTCATAATTGATCACCAATAGTACGGCAAAAAAAAATTATAGAAATATTAATATTTGACACTGACTGTCCACTCACTCACTTTACGTGTGTTACATTCCCAGAGAAACAAAAGGAGAAGCAGTTAGGCTAAGGGGCCGTGTAGCCCCATTACTGGGGTCTGTACCCCATGTATGCCCCTTGCTCACTAGGTGGCTTTGGAGGAACCTTTCTGTGCCTGTCTTTGGATACACTGATGGACTATCTCACAGTTTTGTTCTGATAAGGCAGTATTATTCTTTTAGTCTTGTAACAACCTTAAGTACTTTATGCTAATATTATGCCCATTATAGAGCCATGTTAAGTTGAAATATGAGATACCCATGTAGCTCAGTAGTAAATAATACACCTGTCAATGCAGGGGACAAAAGAGATGCAGGTTCAATCCCTGGGTCTGGAAGATTCCCTGGAAAAGGACAACTTACTCCATGGGGTCACAGAGAGTCAGACACAGCTGAGCATGCACACACGCCAAGCTGAAACATGGAGGTTGAATTAATTTCCCAAATTTAAACAGCAATTCAGTGTCAGGTCTGGACTTTGATCCAAGTCACTCTGATTCTAGAGCCTGTGTTCTTGTCAATATATGATAGAGCCCCACCCCTCAAGAGATAGGTGGGGTTTCAGATGCACTGGGGGGATCTTTCCTGCCATGCTGCCCCTCAACATATGCTGTTGTTGCCCCATGTACCCCAACTTTTCCTGAGTTGAACCTGTAGTAAAAGCTCTCTTACAATACTGGCTTCACACAGTAGCTTTATTATAGGCAATTTCTTTGTAAATATTCCCAGAAAATTATGAAATAACATTTTTTTCAGAAATAGGTAGTGATTTCTTTTTAAATCTTGATTATTTAGCCCTTAATTTCTACTGATTAAAACATTGAGTGGGGCTTCCCTGGTGGCTCAGATGGTTAAGAATATGCCTGCAATGCAGGAGACCTGGGTTCAATATCTAGGCTGGGAAGATCCCTTGGAGGAGGAAATGGCAGCCCACTCCAGTATTCTTACCTGGAGAATCTCATGGACAGAGGAACCTGGCAGGCGATGATGTAGCAGTCAGACACAAATGAGCGACTAACTTTCACTTTCATACATTGAGAATGCCCTCACCTTCATTAATATTTCCCTCTTTCCTCCCCTGAGAAGGAAATGGCAACCCATTCCAGTATTCTTGCCTAGAGAATCCTGTGGACAGAGGAGCCTGGTGGACTGCCGTCTATGGGGTCGCAGAGTCTGACATGACTGAAGCAGCTTAGCAACAGAAACAACTTTCCCCATCCCATCATCCAACGCGAGGTAATCATTGTCATATTTCTTGTCCATTCACCGAATTGGATTTTTATTGTGTATCAGACACCACTATACAAGGTACGAGTCAGATACAGTCTCGGTCCCTTGGGGAGATACCATCTAGTCTGTGGGGTCTTCCTAGCCCTGGCTTACCCGCCTACCATCCATAATGTCAGAATTACATAGGACATGCCTTTCCACTAGCAGTTTGATGCTACTAAAATTCTTGGGATCTCAGTGCAGTGTGCCTGGGAAACACAAATTCTGCTTTTCTCAGGATCAGGCACCTACCAACTTCCCAAAGCTGATAGTCAGTTCACATGCCTGTTTTCCTTCCTCAAGTCTAACTTCTACTCCATGTTCCAGTGGGATACAAAGTTGGTTTTAAACCACAATTTCACTGCTTGAAATCTGGATTCTCCTTTTGTAGGTTTCAGAAGTCTCTCATATCTAAAGGTCTGCCAAGACTACTAGTAATATGTTTCATCCTGGTGAATAATTTCCTAAACTGGATCCTGATTCCCATTGACAAGCTTCACTGTCTGCAAGTCTTTGACGTGGAATTCATCTTTATTATCTGTTCCTCTAAAACTAATGCCTTTGGCCTGAGTGGGATATGATTATCCTACCCTTCTGAACCAGATAATTTTATTGCAGGGCTCTGTGTTATGAGGATTCATCATTAGAACTGGTTAATTTCTTACTGATTTTACTATTATCAAGACTTAGATCCCCTCCACATTTCCTAACTTAGCTCTGAGAATACATTATATCAGAAAAATCACATTAATAAACAATGACATTAGAAAACCTTTGAAGAATAAAGGAGATTTCACTTCAGACATCCCACTGAGAAAGTCACAGGAACTCAGATCAGGAATACTTTACACAGATGTCACGCATCCTTTTCATTATTCCCATTTTCTTTATATTTTCATCTTTTCTCCCAAATCATTGACATCTTCCATTGATGACAGATCCTAGTTTGTGTGAAAAAAGGAAAAAGAATATACCACGCTTTCCTCTGGGTTGTGTAAATACATGTAAATAGCACTTTTTCTGAGTGTGGCTAGGTAGCCCCTCTTCCCTGCTGGCATCATGCAGACAGGCTTCTTTCCAATGGTCATAAACAAAACACCAACAGATGCGAGGAACAAGTGAATACCAAGGAGGCAGTCACCATAGCAACAATAACCATGGAAAGTCCTATAAACACCCACCCCTGCACCAGCATCTACTCAAAAATTCAGAGCATTTGGCTCACACACATACAGAGGGGAAAAAAAAAATGCAAGAGAACCTTAATGTAGTGAGTAGAAATGAGCTGAAAGTTGAAAAATTGTAACTCTTGTCACAAGTTTCAATTCTCTACCCATGCCCAGGGCTTAGATCAAGGCAGGATTATGAAGGGAAATATTTTCCGTACTCTCCTTTTGCTTCCAGTATACAGAGTGCAGTCCTTAGTCTGATATTTGAAGGTATCTGCAGCCTACATTTTTTTTTATTATTATTTGTTACTTGTCTAGCTGATACAGCTGTTCAAAACAGTGTAACTCATTCTCCCCTGGATATAAAAGATGTATTTCTAATGCTCTCACACTGCACAGGTTATTTCCCTTTTGTGAAAGTCTAGTTCTTCTCAAATTTCCCCATCAAAATCCCGGACAGCTGGTCCTAAGTCTTTGAAGTTCGATTTCATCCATGAAGTTTTCTCTAGTTACTAGAGTTCTATGGAATATGAAGAGTTCTGGAATGTGAAGACAAAGTCCCTGAGTTCATTTCTCAGTTTGGTAAATTAAAGCTGGGTGACATTGAACTTAACTTCATACATGTAAACTTTTGTAAATAAAATAGCTTTTTTCAAAAAAATCAAAAGATAATGTAGGTAAATTAAATGACACAGAGTAGCAAGTATGATTTACATGATCATTTGACACTAATTTTATTTCCCCCTTTCTCTAATTTGCTATCTCCATATGATCTTTATGGAAGCAAATCAATTGGCATGCTGCAAAATCACTGGAAAAGATCCTGATGCTGGGAAAAACTGAAGGCAGGAGGAGAAGGGGACGACAGAGGATGAGGTGGTTAGATGGCATCTCTGACTCGATGGACAGGAGTTTGATCAAACTCCGGGAGTTGGTGATGGACAGGGAAGCCTGGTGTGCTGCAGTCCATGGGGTCACAAAGAGTCAGACACAGCTGAGCGACTGAACTGAACTGAAAATCTCAATAAATAATAAATGTATAAAGAAGTAAAGAAGTTAGAAATAGGATACTAAATGGAACAATATGGAATGCAGATTTGGAGGAATTCACACATGTGCTTTTTGTCCCCATCATAAATCAACATAAATTTTAATCTTCTTTCATTCAAGCTGTGCTTTCCCATGATTAAAGACTCAGTTGAGATAATTCAGACAACCAATGAGTCAGTTCATCAAAAAAATCCATGAGACTTTTTTTCAGGATTGTTAAAACTGTAAGAAAACGTGATCACAAATAAGCACTGTCTAAGTGAATTGAAGAGATGAAGTCAATCTTTTTGGGGCCGATGTCTACTCATTCCTCAAAATTCTCTTAGCTGGCACATCATCTCAGAAACATCTGGCCTCTTCCCAGACACCACGGGCAACCTCTTTGACTCTTCCATTGCATCTCTGCTGACAATACAATATTATTCCTTATATTCATAAAATACTGTCTCCACTTGTTGTCCTGTGTCTTCTCCATGACTCTGTTATCCAGTGTCTCTTTCATCAGTGTCCATAGTACAATATAGTGTCACACACAATGTCATTATTTGTTGCATTACTGAATCAGTATATGGTTGAATGAATGAATCAATGAACTAATAACAGAATGAATCAGTTGAAGTAAATGAATATCACATATATGCAAGCATCTAGATAATAATTTCCCTAAATTATTCAGAAAAACAATTACTTGAGGTTTTTGAAGAATCTTTTTAATTTTTCAATTTATTTAAATTTTTTATCAAAATAGATTTAACATACAATATTACATTAGTTTTATGTGTACTACATAATAATTTGACAATTGCATACATAATGAACACCATGATAAGTCTAATAGCCATCTGTCTGCATAATACATTATTACAATATTATCAACTATATTCCTTGTGTTGATTATTACACCCCCATGACGAATATATCATGTGAATCAATGTTTATACCTCCTAATCCTCTATACCTATTTCGTCTATCATCTGCACACCCCTCCATCTGGCAACTGCCTGTTTATTCTCTGTGCCTCAGTCTGTTTTCATTTGTTTTGCTTTTTATTCCAAACATAACTGGAATCATGTAGGGCTTGTCTTTGTCTGACTTATTTAACTTGGTACAACACCTAAATGATGCCACACTGGAGCGCATTTATCTTTTGGAACTAGTATTTTTGTTTTGTTTTGTTTTCTTCAGGTAAATGCTCAGAAGTACAACTGTTAAAATTCCCTAATATTATTGTGCTGCTCACAATCTCTCCCTTCATGTTTGCTAATTTTTGCTCACATATATAGGTGTTCCTATGTTTATGCATATATTTGCAATTGTTGTATCTTCTTACTGGATTGATCTCTTTATTGTTATGCAATGTCCTTTTGTATATCTTATAAACAGTTTTTGTTTCAAAGTCTATTTTGTCTAAATGTTGCTATCCTAGACTTGTTTTTATTTCCATTTGCACAGAATGCTTTTTTCCAGTACCTCAATTTCAGTCTGTTTGTGTCTTTAGATCTGATCTGAGTCTCTGTAGGCACTATGTATATGGGTCGGTTGTTTTCTTTTTGTTGTTGTTTTGTTTGTTTTTTCACTAAGTCACTCTATGTCTTTTCATTGGGACACTGAGTCCATTTACATTTCAAGTAATTATTGAGAGGCTGGTACTTATTGCATTTTGCAATTGTTTTCTGACTGTTTTGTAGTTCTTTGATGTTACTTTCTTCTTCCTTTGCTCTCCTTCCTTGTTATTTGATAATTCTTTTTATTGTTATATATGTTTGGAGATCTTTGTATTTGCATGCATCCATTACAGGCTTTTGGTTTGCAGTTACCATGAAGTTCATATATAAATATGTGTGTATATAATTTTGAGTTGATATCTCTTTTTTGGATCACCTAAATTTGAAAATGTAATTCATGATTAATGATAATATCTTAAATTTGAAAACATTCTAACAATCATATATTTATACTCTCTGGTTCAAAAATGTTAACATTTTGACATCATATTTTATGTATTTTTGCTTTGTATTTTGTGTGTCCCTTAACTACTTATTGTGAAAATAAATGACTTTATTTTATTTATTTATTTATTTATTTATTTTTGCTGGTCTTCAGGTTATCCTCATAGATAATAAATGCTCTGTAAAAAGTGCTTTTTTTGATAGCAATTTTGGTGTGCCCATAGGACAAAATGAGCCATGGGTCTTTCTGCTCTGCCATCTTGGACATGCTGTGCTGTGCTGGGTTTAGTCGCTCAGTCATGTCCAACTCTTTGCGATTCCATCTTCTCTGTCCATGGGGATTCTTGAGGCAAGAATACTGGAGTGGGTTGCCATGCCCCCCTCCAGGGAATCTTCCTAACCCAGGGATTGAACCCAGGTCTCCTGCACTGCAGGTATATTCTTTACCATTTGAGTCACTAGGGAAGCCTAAGAATACTGGAGTGAGGAGCCTATCCCTTCTCCAGGGGAACTTCCCAACCCAGGGTCTTCTGCATTGCAGGCAAATTCTTTAACAGTTAAGCTGTCCAGAGAGCCCATCTTGGACATGCTGCCCAGAATAATCTCAACTGTATGATGGCATATGTTACTTTATTATCTCATGTATATTTGCAAATTTTATTTAATTTACAAAAAAAAGACTCAATGACATATGCATTATCCCTGTTTTACAGCTACAATAACCAAGTCATGTATGTCTTTGCAGATTATTTAGCTAAGCGGTTCTCAATCTAGGTCCGCCACACTTCATAATGTGGTTTTTGGCATATATGAAGCAAATCTAGGTAAAATGTTCATCATAAGGCTACAGAAGCTACTAGTTAAAGCAGTTTGATTGGCACATAGGAGCTTCAGAACACTGACTCTGAAACACATAGAAACAAATATATAATCGTACAATTTTTAAATGAGGAAAAGACTAGGAACTAACCTAAGTTATAACCACCCTTGGGGAAGAGAAATTCAGATGCAAAGAGGAAAAATTATTTTGTATGAGTGGCAGAATCAGGAGAGTAGGTTTATTCTGTAATCTAGGGATCACTGTCCTGTCAACTAATCTATGAAGGGATTTGCATCATGATTTTGTTGCAGCCGTACAATTTCCTCATTATTTATTTTCTTTGGCAAGTGTAGCTGCAGCCAGAGATCACAGGAGGAGTTGTGGTATATTCTCCTTGTGTGCTATGGACTGTTTTTGGCTAATTCACTAGTAATTCATACAGCACTTTGGACTTCTGAAGAAGTTAGCTGAGCTTGGGGCAAAGCTCGAAGATGACAAGTTTAATGCTGTTTTTAAAATGATATAATTCCCAAGATGACCTAGTGATTTAATTAACTCATATTTAAAAATATGGAGGTAGGAGTTGGAAGCAGTGATGTCCACTTATTTTTAATTAGATTTCTGAAAGTTATGGGCCTCGATCACTGAATGGGCTGTTATCTGTAACTCACGGTCTTAAATAAGGGGCTTTTAGTATCTAATTTTATATTATTAGAAGAAAGCTTGAAAATTTTTCTACAGCAGTAATTGCATAAATATATATTTTATCTGGCATTAAAAAGACATTATTGATGCAGAACTCCCTATTAAGGGGAATGGACTACTTTTAGATGAGAATAAGTTCAAAGGTACCATCACATTCATCATCTAAACATAATTAGCTATATAATGTAGTAGAATCTGAATTATATTAATGTAGTAAGACTGAAAAACACAATTCTGAAAAAAATAGCTATGGGAAATTTTGGTTGATGCAATCTGAGTTACATTTATATTAAACTGCAGAAGTTAAGAAAGGGCAAGGAGTACAGCAACACCCAATGGTATTTCTTCAACAAGCAATACGGGCTCATTTGCTGTGTTCTGGGTAATATACTAGGTACAGATAATAAAACACAGATATGGCCTTTATTCTGATTTTACAAACTAGTACTAGAGATATGCAGTGATAAGACTATACCACACATATGTTGTCAAAGCAGGGGACTTGGCTATGGAAACTCCCCAACCATTTCATTAAGAAATTACTACTAGAATGAATACATGGAAGTTGTTCTTTTCTCTCTTTGCATCACTCCTCTCATAACTGAAATTCCTGTGATGCAAAGAGCA
This sequence comes from Cervus canadensis, assembly GCF_019320065.1. Lineage (NCBI taxonomy): Eukaryota > Metazoa > Chordata > Mammalia > Artiodactyla > Cervidae > Cervus > Cervus canadensis. The sequence goes on along the minus strand of NC_057397.1, from coordinate 5,283,062 downwards.
GCAGTTTCCAGTGATGACCCTGGTGCTCACTCTGGATTGCTTGGACTACCTCACTGCCTCAGCCAGGGCACTGTGTTCAGGCAGTTTCCTAAGCATGGTGTTTCCTCCTCACTGCCTAAAATGCTATTGGTCCCAAGACTTCCAGATACTGGGCATCAGGCATCCACAGGCAATCCCTGTAGCTAGATTGTTGGGGTGTGCCTTCACTGATAAAGGTGCTGTCATATTTGCTGTAAGGAGTGCCTCTGTTTTGTAGGAAGTTGGGAGTCACTACTCCTTAAAGAAAGAAAATTCATACAGAAAGTTCAGAAGATCAACCCAGCCCAAGCACACTTTCCAGGGACAATGGGAGATTAGACACGTCTTCTCCACTCATCTGACCCTTGTCAGATGTATCCCCAACAATTCTTTTCCATCACTTGCTGAGTGGAAGTCACATTTGAATATGAATTCAGGGCTAGATTCTATTTATATAGAACCCATGAGGTCAAGAATGGTGTTGTAAATTTCATAGGTATAAAAAAAAGTTATTCATTTAATTTGTGTGTGCATGAATTAACTGCAAAAAAACCAAAATGAGTGAATGATCAAATAAATACTATCAAATAAATACTTGCCTTCCTATAAGATGGGTTTCCCTGGTAGCTCAGCTGGTAAAGAATCCACCTGCAATGCAGGAGACCCCAGTTCGATCCCTGGGTTGGGAAGATCCCATGGAGAAGGGAATGGCTATTCAGTCCAGTATTCTGGCCTGGAGAATTCCATGGACTGTATGGACTGTAGTCCATGGGGTCCCAAAGAGTTGGACACCACTGAGTGATTTTCACTTTCACTTTCCTATAAAACAGGTGGAGGGACAGACAGACATATCATATCCTACTATGGAGCCAGATTTTTGGCTGAAGAAATCAGAGACAAAAAGAAGACTACAAATGTGGAGTCTGAAATGAGGAAGAAAGAAGGGCAGTGGGAGACAATGTGGGTTATAAAATGAGCCCCAAGTGAATCCTCGAGTACTCCCAACAAAACTTTAAAAAATGGAGAATCAAATTCCTCAAGAATCAGATGGGACCACAGATAAAGGTATCCTTTTCAACGAGGGAACTCTGGAAAATTGATTCTTGATTTTGAAAGTAAAGCAATTTTTATTTGATTCAAAGGTAACTTCAGAGGGCAAGAGAAGTTTAATGTGTATATAGCGTATCTGAAGACTTGTCTAGGGTCCAAGAAACTCCCCTTTGGGTACCATAAACTGGTTTATTATCCATTATCTATAACACAAAAATAATGAAAGTGGTACAATTCTCTGTTCAGAAAGCCCACAGGAATACCAGAATTTGACAGCCATGATATATCTCAGTTAGTTTTTCCTGTGTAAAACCATCACAAATCATAGAGCAGACAGTGTGTTGGTTAAAGAGACTACACATTGAGATGATGAAGTTATTCATTTATCTTCATTGAAAGAACTCAGACTGCACTATGGCTGATAACATAAATCTCATCCTATACGATGAGATCCCCTAATAACTTCTCTTAGCAATTTGATTAAAATTGCTTTTGTTTTCCTGTACATAACAGTGATCCAAGTTTCCTGACTCATCACTGAAACTTGCAACCCAATCTGTGGTGCTAAAATCTGGTGAATGATTAGATTTTAATAAAATGAAGAGTTTAAAAATGGCCTTGTGAAAGGGGCTTGGTGATTAAAATATGTAAGCATAAAAAATTTAAGTCCACTTGTAATTCACCTTCCTGGTTCTGATACTTCATTCAAGTGACATATCATTTCTTTAGAAACCATTTTTACATGCACAGATACTCTGATGGATTTGATAACTTAATGTTAGCAGAAAAAGAGTCAAACGGTGAAGAGAGAGAAGGGAAATGTGCACAGTAAGATAAAAAATGTGATCAAAGTTTTAAAAAATGTAATTATGGTACAAACCATCAAAATATTGAAAATATAACTATAATATAAATATTTTTGAGTATAGATACAGGAAGAGATGGTGAAAAAAGTGGACTTAGAGAGAATGTGGGAAGGAAGGAAGGGAAATGGAGAGAAGATGAGTAGAAGAAAGAAAAAATAGGAAAAGAAGAAAATAAATTAGCTCCCTAACATTATGTATTTAACTCATTCTTTAATTCCAGGGTCTTTCATGTACATTAGACCAGATACAACTCCAGAAAATTAGAAACTGAAAATAAAGTTTTCTCCCTCTACACACTCGGGATTAAAAGGTGCATCAGAGACAGGGTAACTGCAATTATCATTTCCCTTCAAAAATGAGAACAGGGACACAGCAGACCACAATCAGCAGAAAGTTCAAAATCCATGCCGGCAAATGATAGAAAGCTCTGTTTCAGGGGTGGAAAATTATGTGACCAGGCCTTACTTACACATCCTAAGTGCTTTCTGGTATGTTCCTCAAGATCTAGGACTCCACCTTCTGGAAAATCTTTCCTTATTTCTTGTCTTCCACATTCACTTTTCAAGGAGACACTGGAAATATGCTAACTGAGCAAACTATAGCTTTTGCTTAGTTTTGTTTTGTTAGAACACCCCTTTTGGTACTAATTTGATATCAATGAGCTATTTGCTGTGTAACAAAACACACTGAATCAACATCTCTTTATCATTTCTCTTGAGCCTACAGGCTGGCTGGGTGTTTCTGCTGATTAACCCCAAATTCAGCTGACCTCAGCTGGGCTATTCATGTATCTACTGTTAAACAGGCTGTTCAGTTGGGGGCTGGCTATTCTAGGGTAGCTTTGCATTATACAACTAGGCTTTCCCCCACATTTATATCAACTATATTTTTCTACATAACAAATCATCCTAGAACTTATCAGCCTATAACAACATCCATCTATGTTACCCTGATTTTGTGGATCAGCAGTACGGGCTATGCTCAGCCAGTTTTATTTGAATGCATGCAGTGTTTCAGCTAGGACCAGACAGTCTAAGATGGACTCATTCACATGTCCTGCAATTGGTGCTGGCTGTAATGAGTCTTTCTCTCTCCCCAAATGTACTCTCAACTTCAGAGAAGCTGGTGTGGGTTACATCAGATATAAGCCATTGCATTCATTTCAGGAGAGTGAGAGTGAATGTTCTCAGGTCTCCTGAGATCTAGATTTAGAAAGCGCAGGACTACTTTCCTTTCTACTGCATTCTATCCATGAAAGCAAGTCACGAGACCAAGTCACAGTCAAGGGACGGTGAAGCACACTCTATCTTTTGATGAGAAGAGCAAAAAAGAAATGTGAAGTCATTTTGAATTTTTCCAGAACAAGTCTTTCAAATCCCTTCTGAAGGATGGCAATTGCAGAGATGCAAAAGAGAGCAAACCCAATGATACAGGATGGAAGCAGAAATGCCCTCACATGTTTCAAGACTCTGCTTATGTCCCATTTGCTACCATCCCACTGGCAAAGTGACCTGATAGAGCATTGCATCAGGATGGGAGAAGACTATAACCTCACAGGGAGAACCACAGGGAAATAAGAAGACTTTTAAATGGAACAATTAATACAGTCAACCAGCTAGTGACTGGTAGAGATAAAAATTAGATGTAGTCTTAACTTTACTACAAAGCTGAAATCATAGATTTACTTTACATAATTTAAGAACATTTGCCTTAAGAATAGTTTCTTTAATTTAAAATGCTCTCCATGGTTGGAAGAATTTAAACTATATATAGTTTTCTAAGACAGATAAAGATATAAAGAAGCAAATCCCAGTTCTACAGTAACTGGTTGATCTTAGATATGCTAATTTAACTCTCTTAAGACTCAGTTTTCTCATCTATAGGAAGTTTTATCAATACCAACCTCAATAATGTTAAAATTAAATATTGATGGATCTTGAGATCAAACATTTTAATATGCTTTGTTTCAATATCTTATCCCAGGACCTAGGGGATTCTGGAAGCATTGTTGTTCCTATGCCATTTAGATAATTCTCTAATTATCCTGCAGCCATATTGTTCTATAATACATTTACCTCATTAAATGTCTCAGGCTTTTTTCAAAGCCTCCCTTTGTCTCTCTCTCAGAGGACTGATTCTCTTATCTTGCTTCAGTGCTCACTCATTGGGGCACATCTTCATCAAAGTCTAGCTGAACCATTTTTCCTAGTTGAATCCATTCTTTCTGTTTCATTCGATTCCAGAGATTTCTAGCACAACTCTTGTTAAACTGTGCAGTGGTTATTTATTCCTAATTTCCTTCCTCATCTAGACTCTGAATTTCACTAGGGTAGGCACTGAGAGTCTCAGTGTAACCAGTTTTTTGAAGAGTTAAAACTTGGCAATATTCCATTATGAAATTATTTTATTTTAAGCTTTAAAAGGTGCCTGCTTCTTGGAAGAAAAGCTATGACCAACCTAGACAGCATATTATAAAGCAGAGGCATTACTTTGCTGGCAAAGGTCCATCTAGTCAAAGCTATGGTTTTTCCGGTAGTCATATATGGATGTAAGAGTTAGACATAAAGAAAGCTGAGCACCGAAGAACTGATGCTTTTGAACTGTGGTGTTGGAGAAGACTCTTGAGAGTCCCTTGGACTCTCTGCAAGGAGATCAAACCAGTCAATCCTCAAGGAAATCAGTCCTGAATATTCATTGAAAGGACTGATGCTGAAGCTGAAGCTTCAATCCTTTGGCTACCTGATGCGAATAACTGACTCCTTGGAAAAGACCCTGATGCTAGAAAGATTGAAGGCAGGAGGAAGAGGGGACAACAGAGAATGAGATGGTTGAATGGCATCACCGACTCAATGGACATGAGTTTAAGCAAGCTCTGGGAGTTGGTGATGGCCAGGGAAGCCTGGCGTGCTGCAGTCCATGGGGTTGCAAAGAGTCAGACATGACTGAGCGACTGAACTGAACTGGACTGAACTAAAACTTGGCAATATTCCATTATGAAATTATTTTATTTTCAGCTACTACCTTCAACTATGCTCTTTAGAATTTCTCATTCCTATGTTATAACATTGCATTCTAGTCCAAGCCTGTTGGATGATTTTCAGTAATTAATAAATTTCAGCTAGCTTTACTATTTTGGAGTTCTGAACTAAATTCCAGTTCCAATGTGTGTGTGTGTGAGAGAGAGAGAGAGAGAGAGAGAGAGAGGTTTCCCTAAACCAACAAACAATTGTTGGGACATCTGTTGAGCGCCGTGTGTGTGTGTGTGTGTGTGTGTGTGTGTGTGTGTGTTTGTCTATAATTCAACTTAATTCTAACATTATCTACTCAAAGATAACAACAGATCCCACAGGTTACAGGTTCAGTCCTAGAACACTGCCTCTCAACCCCACATCAGATGCCAGCTGAAAGCCTGGTTGTTACCTGTGTTTCTGCCCTACCAGCTACAGACTGGAGGTTCCAACAACCTCCTTCAAGGGTTTGATTAATTTGCTAGAACAGTTCACATAACTCAGAAAACCATTTTACTTACTGTCACCAGCTTATTATAAAAAGGGTATAACTCAGGAACAGCCAGAAGGAAGAGACACATAGGTATGGGGGAAGAGTGAGAAGCTTCCCATGCTGTCTCCAGGGGCAACGCTGTCTCAGCGTCTCCACCTGTTCATCAACCTGCAAACTCTCCAAGCCTCATCCTTGTGGGCTTTTATAGAGGCTCCCTTACACAGCCATGACTCCTTAAATCATTGGCCACTGCTGACTGAATTCCCTCTCCAGCCCCTTTCCCCTCCCCCACGGAGAAGCAAGGGGGGATGGGGAACTGAAAGTTCTAATCCTTTTCTTCATAAGGTTGGTTCTGGGTTCTCCTGGCAACCAGCCCCTTCCTCAGGAATCTTCCAAAAGTCACCTCATTAACAGAACAAAAGGCACCGTTGACCTCTTCAACAGTTAGGGAATCCCAAGTGTTTTAGGACCTGAGAGCCAGGAACTTCTGGGGACAAAGACCCAGTGTATATGAGGAATCAATTTCGGTCATCCAAATGACCAAATGTGCATTTTTCTTACAAATCACAACATTACAACCTTCCTATCCGGCCCTCTGCCCCCTTCTTCCTCGTGCTGAGGCTTTTGGGAGAGTAGTCCGCCCCGTCTCTCTAGGTCCTGCTTCCCCCAGGGTGGAAGAGAACAGGCACAGGATTCTCTGAAAGTGGTTCTTCTGTGTGGGGAAGATGTGGTCACAAAACAATGAGGAAAGAGCCAGGAGCCCCACCCAAGCAAAAAACTGTTCTCTGCCTCACCCTGATCATGATGACAAGAGACTTCCGGGCAAACAGAGCATCAGCGGGCTGCCCTGAAGCCAGACTAGGGAACATGTCCTTAGCTTTGGAGGTCATTCTGTGACCACAGTCAGTGGCAGGCATTCTCACCTCTGCCAGCACGTTAGAATCATCTGGGGAATATTAAACAGCGCCCCAGATGTTGTTCCGTTGCTCAGTCATGTCCGACTCTTTGCTACCCCACAGACTGCAGCACACTGGGCTTCCCTGTCCTTCACTGTGTCCTGGAGCTTGCGCAAACTCATGTCCTTTGATACCCAGGTTTAATTCATCTGTAGTGAAGCCTGGACATTAGGAGTTTCAAGAGTTTCTCATTTTACTCCAGGCAGAGAGATGCTGGTGAGGAATGCAATGCCTGGCTTCACTTCTCTTTTGACTGAGTGTGCCCTTGCAGTCAATGGTGGGGACACAGAGGACGTTCGCCAACACAGCCCATTATACATCTGTCCCCTAAATCTACCCAATATCTGCCCCCAAGTAAATCCTTTCTTATTGAAGGAAGCTTCTACCACCTGTGAGTTTCAGAAAGAGCTTTTCTGGGTTGACTTGTTTAAATTCTGAATCTCCTATAGTACCCACTGTGGGGATTTGCACATAGAAGGGGCTTAATAAACATTTATAGAATTGAAACAAGATGTGGACATAGTTACTGCTTTTATTTCATCAGCACTATTCAAACTGGAGAAGAAAAAAAAAATCACCTTGATCATTTATGCGTATAGCTCTTTACAATTTGCAAAGCTTTTTTCCATTTCAGTGTTTCTTCTGATCTTCACATCATTCTATGGGAGTTTTATTCTTCTTTTTAAAACATAAGGGGGGATTGAGGAAAAAAATTTAATGACTAGTCACTCGGTGGTTCAGAGTTAGAAGGTATAAAACACACACTTGAACCTTGACCTTTGATTTCCATTACATGTAACTCTCAGGATGCTGAGCCATTAATTCCAGCAGCTTCTACAAATGTTAACTTATTTTTTCTTTTTTTTTCACTAAAACTCCATAAAGGCTCCACAGGGAAATTTGATAAATAATACAAGAAGCACTCACTTCCTTTGCTGAGATTGTGTCACATTTAGCAAACAGAATGAGCAGCAACCAATATCTCACAAATAAAAATAATAATTAAAAAAAGACAATTATATGATAACTTCCCGCAAGGTGTTACTATCAAGCAAGTATGGCTAATATGGGCCCTTTGCAAATGTAACTTATTGTCTCATTAGAAAAGCCCAAAGGAAGAAAAAGGAAATTCATCCCAAATTAGATGTTAATTAGAAATGCATGATGAATTGCATCTTGCAAATATATAGATATTAAAAAGGAAATGTAAATTTTATACAAGATATTGAGGAAAGTATATGCCTTATTGTATTTGGGAGGAGGAAGAAAAGAGGATGCATTAATTATACCTCACTGAAGAGTTTATCGTCAATGAAAGCTAAAATAGGCATGGTGCACAAGTTTATTCAAACCAGTTCTGTTCACTAAGCCAAGAAGAGATGAGTTTTTTTTGAAATGTGAAGTAACTAGTGAACTAGGCTCCACAGCTAATGTGTTGTCAGTGGCATTGGGTAGTCAGATTTACATCTGGTGCTGCACCTGGTAACCTTACAGTGGGGTCGAGGATAAGGAACTCCTTTTCTGGGCGCTCAGAGGTAACCCCTCACACACCAGGGCCAGGTGTCAGATGACTCAGGAGAGCTCTTACGCTCCAAAGCCTGTTGATCCTATTCAGACTCGGCAGCCCCACCCTGCTCAGCCCGGCCTGAGCATTTTTCATCGTGGAAGCCACATAAGGGCTCTTGCCCACATTTACCGGCCACTTCTTTGCCTCCTAACTGACTGGGGAACACGTGCGCTGTGTCTCCTGTTGCCAGGAATCTGTAAGTGTACAAATGCTTTCCTCCAGGACAGTCACTCCTGAGGCTGCGTGTCTTACCTCTCCTGATTAAAGCGAAGCCTCCACGCATTTTAAAACAACCATATCACTATGAGAAAGCTAAGATTCTCTTAAAAAAGGTTAACTCAGAAAGAACATATCTTATTATTCATTCAGAGAAGGATTGCCCGTGTATTTATATTCTGAAGAGAAATGTGGGAGACCTAACATTGGGCCTTGACTCTATTATAGGTTGTGGGCTTTTATCAAGTCACACTTCTCTGTATCCACAGTTTGGAGGAAGCATGACACAAATCAAGTGAACATTAAACATCATTAAACAAAGCACATCACCCATATGGAGAGTACAGGAAGGTACTTCATCTCCCACTTCTGCAGTTCTTAACCCCTGGGGTCACTCTGCCTGGGATAATCATTCCCCTCTTTCCATGATTACTACTACCATTCATCCCTCATAGTTAAGTGCTGCCTGACTACTCACTCCCATGTTAGATGCTCGTTCAATATGTTCTCTTAAAGTATGGGATTCATCCATCATTATTTTAACCATGGCTGTTACGATTTCATCCTAAGCAATATGTCTTTCACAAACATTAGTGGAATAAAATTAAAAGCACTTTTATTCCTCTTCTACTGTCCCCTTAAAATTCATTTAGAGAGGAAAGCTTTTTGTCTTCATTTAATTGAAAAAAATAAATGGACAGATTTATGATTCTTCTACCTACTCTCAGCTAATTGTCTTAAACTCACTTTAAAAGATAAAACATTCATATTCTAGTAATTAGAATGATCAACCTTTGTAAGGAACAAAACTTTAAGCTGGTTTTAAACATCAATATTCTCCACATCCCAGCTCTTGGTCTGACAGCCTTGCCCTGGACAGCTGACAGTGGGAGGTGGAGACCATCTTTCTTTTCTTCTCTCTCTCTCTCTCTCTCTCGCTTCTCTAACTGATGCTTGTGAGGTTGAACCATGGACAAAGGGAGGGAAAGAGACAGAGCAAGTTCTCTTCTGTAAATTTGTCTCCCACTCTCTGACATAAAGCTCCTTTGCCTTGGGTAGATGCATCACCAGCCCAAGGGATCTTGTGGAAATCTCCCCAGAGCCTATAGGAAAGTGACACTGGCCTTTAACTTCTCTGATCTACTCAGCAATTCCGTTGACAGGACACAGATGCCCCTGTTGGATCTCTAACGGGCAGTCCATGGTGATTCCCCGAAAGTCCATCAGGAACACACTCTGGGAATGAAGATGCATCTCCAGACAGAGACAGCCCTGCTGGCAGATCCAACAAGGCAGTTGGTTCCTCTCCTGCCCTGAACATTCCATAAGCTGTAGCTTGATTCCCATGCACTAAGGCTCCCAACTGCAGGATCAGATTTTTCTCTCTCTACAAAGTCCTCTTGAGCTTGAGGCAAGCAGCCAGGCCTCCCTAAAAGCTGGGAATCAGAACACTTGTTTGGCTCACTCCACTACCAAAATCCTCTATTTTATCTGCACACTGCCTGTATATTTCACATAATGCTGTGAAGACAGGTGAAAGGGGCACCCCTCGTAGCTCAGCAGTAAAGAATCCACCTGCAATGCAGGAGACACGGGTTCAGTCACTGGCTCAGGAAGACCCCCTGGAGGAGGGCATGGCAACCCACGCCAGTGTGCATGCCTGGAAAATCCCATGGCCAGAGGAACCTGGTGGGGTACAGTCCATGGGGTTGCAAAGAGTCAGACACGACTGAAGTAACTTAGCACGCAGGCTCATGAAGACATTAGTTCATACTCCACAGCTTTCCTACTCACTATAGAGGACTGGTGTGTCTATATGTCAGCATGTACTGTGTAAATGTCTGCTGCACTTTTTAAAAAAATTTATTTATTGTTTAATTGAAGGGTAATTGTTTTACAGGATTTTGTTGTTTTCTGTCAAACCTCAACACGAATCAGCCATAAGTATACATATATCTCCTCCCTTTTGAACCTCTCTCCCATCTCTCTCTCCTTCCCACCCCTCTAGATCTGCTACACTTTAAAAAAAATTATTAACAAAACATTTTTGTTTCTGTAACAACTCATTAAAACTTGATAACTATCCAAACAAATACAAATATGCATAAAAACAGTTTGACACAAAGCATCAAAGTCAGCTGCTTTTGCCTATCTAAAAATCTATAATTTTTTTTATTTTTAGGGGTAAAAATTGGGTATTACAAAGATTTTAGTTAGCTCAGTTGTCAAGGTATCAGAAAGACCACTATGAAAATTAGATCAAAGAACATTTACAAAATTCAATCAATAAAGCACATGAAAGATTACACTTAAAGATTCAACTTTTTGAGTGATCACACTAATTATTTCTTTAAAAAAAAGAGTTGATTTTTGGAAGATTATCTTAAGTCAGCACTGGTATTCTTTCTTAGTGAAAAAGTAGGCCCTACGGACTTGTCTGGAAACCGTATTAGAGAGATTAATAGGCTTCTATCTTTAGTTTCATAACTCTGTTTCTCAGAATCCAACCCAAAGAATTCAGTAAAAGCATTTTTCAAACAAAGATTGATGTATAAGTATCTTGATTGCAGCCTAATGCATAATAGATAGGATTGAAAAACAACAGTCAAATATGCTGAATACAGACAATCAAATATTATACAAAATTTAAAAATGCTGACCTTACCGACACTAGAATCCTGCTACTGTGACTCCAAGTTTATACTTTATTTTAGTGTGTGCATGGATGTATGTTTATGTGTGGTCTTATGGGGAGTTTGAGTATAGAAGGAGCCACTGACGGAGCCTGCCCGTATATTATGCGCTGGTGTCTTCTCCCTATTGTGTTGTGTGGTATTGTATTATGTTTTGTCATGCTGTGCTGCATTTCATAATCATAACAATGTTCTATATGTCAGGTATTAGACTCATCGTATAAAATAAGGAATCACATCACAATTAAGTTGTAGAAATCAGCCTATTACTTAAGTCTCAATTTCCAAGTAAATTTACCCATGCTGTTATTCTATGAGTTGTAGAATCAAATCAATGCTTGCTGACTCCCACTGTTGCTAAAGTTCTAGGTAATAAATGGAGAAATAAACACAGTCCCTGTACTCAGAAAGTTCTATTAAGGAACAAAGGTATCTGACCGATGACAACAGTGGAGTGAAGGAAAGAAAATATCAAACACGTGCAATAAAGTAGAATGCTATGTCAAAGAAAGAAGTCATAAAATATGTATGTCCTTCCCCTTAGAGCTATAATAACTTGAGGCTAGTTGCTGAATGCTGTGAGTTTGTGATTTTTTTTAAAATTGGAATAATACCAACCTCATTAAATGTTATGATGATGAACAGTAGTCATTCCTGTAATTAAACCAGTATCAAGTATGATCATAGTGGACAGTAAATGCAAGTCATTTCCCCCTTTGCCCTGGACTACAGATGCATCTACCAGTCCTGAGACCCAGAAGACAGCTGAAGGATGTGAAGGAAAAGAGGTCAGAATGAAGCACATCAGTCAAAGAAAATGGCAGAAAGAATTACAAGATATTATTCTAGAGCAATTTAGTCTCCATTTATTTGACAGATTGACACCTTGTAAACATGTCGTTTGTGGTAATTGGGCTGTCAGGACCACAACTTGGCCTCCCATAAATGGCTGCTCTAACATGGTTACCTGCTGGCACTTTCCTTCTGCATGGATATGTATCCAGTACTTTAGCGTGCCTTCGTGGATATTGGGGGAGCCTGTGTTGTCCCATAGAGAAGCTCCATTTCTTGGATTCACTTTGTAGGGACTTTCCTGAACCTTCGCTAGGTTGATAATGAGCTTTCACGTTAATGTAGAGGATGCCAAGTTTACATTCTGTAAAGTTCCTTTTACTTCCCGGGTAAGATGACAATGAGCCCAGCTCTCTGTGTTTCCTTTTCCCATTCTAATTTCAATTATGATGGCAAAAAAAGGACATAAAGATAGGCATAAAGTGTGTGTGTGTGTGGTCACATCTCTATTTACATCTTGGGAAAGTTAATAAAGCAGTGAAAACTACCTCTAATTTCTAAACTAAGTGACCAATCACATTGTTTGGGAGGAAGCTTTAACATTCCAATGTACTATCTTTTCTGAGAAATGACAGTACGCTGAAGAGGTAAGTGGAAGTGCCCTAGAACACACCATTCTACAACTCTCACTTAGAGGAAACGTGGGAGGTAAAATACTCAGAGAACAAATCAACCCCTCCCTGCCTAGGGCAAGGTCCGGCGATCACCCTTGGTGTGTGTGGGGGGAGAGAGGAAGGAAGTGGGACCAGACTGAAGGACAACAAACAGAAAACAAAGAAAGTGAGTACTCAGAAGAAAGCAGACTTTTTTGACTCATCTTGGGCACAGATGATTGGACTTCCCTAAATACAGTGAAGGAAAAGCAGAAGCACAGACTGAAGAGATTATCTGTGGCTCCAAGTATCTCTCAACTTTAATCTGCTGATGCAATTCTAAACTTCTGTTTCACAAGAACAACAAGCCTATTCAATCATAAAGAGAATAGTGCCTAACCCCATACTAATAGTTGGAAAACCTACTTAAAATGTTTCTAAGTACCAAACTTGGAAAATAAAGAAAAATCACCAAATCTAGGAAAATATATTTCTTTAGAACTTTAATTCTGTAGAAAAGAAGCTCTTTGAAAAGTCAAAGTGTTGTTTTATCCCTCCAGAGTTTCACAGATATACAGAAACTGATTTTAAAAGCTAAGAGGAGTTCTCAATAGACAGGAAGAGGACGTTGTTTTGATAAAAACACAGAAAGCAGTTATTAAAATAAAATTATTTAACATCAGGAAAGACAAATAAGCTTCATAACCCGGTGAAACTTTATGAATTTTAAGCCAGTGGTAGAAAAAAATTGTATGCTGAAACCTGTAGAAAACTTAACAAAATATGAAGTCACACTTCATGTTTTTTTGCTAACCACGACTGCTAAAGAACTGAAATCTATATGAGATATTAACAAACAAAATCAGGATCTATTTTCATGTGACATAAAGATAGTAAGGAAAAACAGAAATGTTGACTGAAACTCTTAGAATACAACTTCCCCAGATTTTGATAGAGACTTTCTCTTCCACTGTAAACTGCTATAAAACTGGGGGAACTATAATAGGAAATAGTTTATGGGTACTGGAGGACAGGAAATCGAAGGGGTGGTGCCATGAGCAGTCCAGCCCTGCCTCTACCTAGAATGGTTTCTCAGTTATGACACCACAAGCTTGTATCCAAGAAAAGCATGATAGCGCCCCTTGAGCTGAGGAGGCAATAGTAAGACTCTGGGCAGCTGTAGAGGTTGGAATTTGCAAGGCAGGACACTTGAGGAAAAGGAGTTGTTGCAGAAAGACCAAAGTGCATGTTTGATTCCCCGTGAGTCTTTCTGGATGGGTGTTGAAGATATCCTGGGCAAGAATACACAAACCCCTCCAGAGAGAAGCGGTAGGGCTGAGAGCAGAGCAGTGACCCTGAGGTTTAAGTGGAACTGGAAGGTGTTCAGGTTCTGACGACACAAGATGTAAGACTTCTTTAGTGAATATTGCCACCCTAAACTTTCAACTGAGATGCGAGAAATTCCATGCCTTAAAAGCAAAGGCAAGACTCTAAAGCGAGACATTCTCTGAAGTGAAGTGAAAGTGAAGTCACTCAGTCATGTCCAACTCTTTGCGACCCCATGGACTATAGCCTACCAGGCTCCTCCATCCTTTGAGTTTTCCAGGCAGGAATACTGGAGTGGGTTGCCATCTCCTTCTCCCGGGGATCTTCCTGACCCAGGGATCGAACCCGGGTCTCCCGCATTGCAGACAGACGCTTTACCGTCTGAGTCATTCTCCCATTCTCATTCCCTGAGCCAGGGAAGACATTCTCTAGGTGTGCCCTAATAAAGATGACGACTAAGCCATGAGAAGATCTATAGGAAAGACACTATAAAGCTTGGGAAACAGATTGGACTTCCACAGATCTGTGCTAACAAAACATCGAATTCAAGCCTCACAAGCGTAAGGATGTCATTCGATAACTAAACTGCCTCTTTGAACAAAATAGCAAAACCTGTGGAGGATAATAAAACTCCAGAGTATCTACAGTATAACAATCATTGTATCTTCGTACAATCAAATATTGCTGAATGGCCAAAGACAAGTGAAAATGTAACCATAAACTAGAAAAAGCATGGCATAGGAACGTCCAGGTGTTGAATTTAGCATAGACTTTAAAGAAGTTATTCTGAATATGCTTGAAGAACTAAAAAATTACTCACATTAGTTATATATTTGTGTGTAACAAATTAATCCCAAACCTAGAAGCTGAAAAACAAGCTTTTATTATGGAGCAGTTCTTTGGGCATAGTTGAATTTGTTCCTCTGCTCCAGGGTATCTTGCAAAATTGCAAAGTACTGGCCAGGCTGGATCTTAAAACTCAAACTGGGAAAGACAGTCCTCCAAGATAAAAGGGTTATGGCTGCATTCATTTCTTTGTGGGCTTCCCAAATGACACAGTAGTAAAGAACCTACCTGCCAATGCAGAAGCCATGGGAAACTCAGGTTCAATTCCTGGGTTGGGAAGATCCCCTGGAGAAGGAAATGGCAACCCACTCCAGTATTCTTGCCTGGGAAATCCCATGGACAGAAGGGCCTGGCAGGCTACAGTCTATGGGGTGGCAAAGAGCTGGACACGACTGAGCGTGAGTGAGTGAGTGAGTGAGTTCCTTGTGGGCTGTGGGGCTGGGCTCCCTGCTGGCCGCTAAGCCCTTTGATGTGTGTATCCCTCCATCATGGACGCTTGCTTCATCAGAGCCAGTAAGAGAGAGTGTCTGTTAGCAAGATGTAAATCAGAATCTTTTGTAACCTAATCTCAGAAATGGCCTCATAGTGCACTTACTATATTCTATCAATTAGAAACGAGTCATAAAGCAAGCCCACACTCAAAGGGAGGGCACTGCAGCAAGGACTTTGATGGTGACTAACAAGAGATGAGCCTCCTTAGGTACCATCACAGAGGTCTGTATGTAACATTAGTCACCACGGAATATAAATTAAAATCACAGTGAGGTACCAGCTCACAACCACTGAATGGCTAAAACTAAAATGACTGTAAACACCAAAAGTTGATGTTTTGTGGAGCAGCTGTAACTCTCATACATCGTTGGGTGTCGGAAACGGTGCACTTTAGCAAAACAGTTTAGCAGTTTCTTATAAAGTCAAACAAACATTTATATTATCATCCAGCAACCGGACTTTATGTACATACCTAAGATAACTGATTGTGCATGTCTATACAAAGGCTTGTGTGTAGATATGCATACTGATTTTATTCATAATATTAGAAACCGAAAACAATTCAAATGTCCATCAGTGAGTAAAGTACAAATATAGTACTGCTCGTCAAAGTATTGATACATGTAATAGCGTAAGTAAGCCACAAAGAACAAACTATTGATACATGTAATAGCATAGGTAAGCCACAAAAGCAGTATGGTGAACAAAAGAAGCCCGACATGGGAGAATATGTATTTGATGATTCCATATGTATGAAGTTCAAGAAGAGGAAGTGAAGAAGCCAGATTTTTGTATAATTTGACTAGAAAAAGAATGACATGACTTTTGGACTCATGGAAATGTTTTCTAATTTAATTGCAGTGGTCTTAAGTGGGTATTTATATTTGTTAAACTCAGAAAACTGTATATACTTAAATGAATTATTTTTAACATAAATGTATAAATTATATCTCCATAAACTTAAAACTAGATATATGACTACAAAGCCCTAAAACTGAAAGAGTAAAAATATCTTAAACAAATGAGCACAACCTTAAATATGATTACATAAAATGTTTGAATTAAAAATTAGTATTTCCCTAGAAATGATACGCAGGTTAACAATGGGAGGACAAAAGGGAGGCAGTGTGCCCGCCTTTAACGCTCAGCATCAGAAGACTATGAGTACACCTAGCAATGCGTGAGTCTCCCAGATACGTCCTTAGGCGAGTAGCCATGAATGCCCATGAGATGTTTTCAGACAAACAAGGCTCTGGAATGCACTATCAGTGTCTGCAGCACACATCCTACCTCTAGGCACAACCACGGATGTATCGATAGGATACACTATTGGCAAACAGTACAAACATTCACACGCCTTTCCTCAAAAGAAGCATGTTTGTGTGTGTGCATTCAGTGTAGACATATGTATTATATACATACATGTGTGTGTGTATATTTGTATATGCATATACATATTCTAGTTAGTGAGATGTTAAATTCTTCACAAAAGGGGAAACAACCTATAAATGCAGTATAAAATATGCAATGAAATAATTTTACATAAACTTATTTGTATATGGATGTATATTGTATATATTATTCATGCTAATATAGAAAATAGCTTTGAAATACAAATAAATCATAATGTAATAGAAAAACTTTATTAATAAAAACAAACAGCTGGAAAGCTTGGCTATTTAAAACAAAGCAAACAAAAAACCATGGAAGGGAGAAAAATTCATGAAAGTGTAATTTTTAATAAATTCATTGTGTTATTCAAAACGTTCTTTTTCTTCCTGAGACTAATTAGCAGAAACCAGTGGATCAAATATATTAGAAAATATAAAGTGGATGTCAGTCAAATTAATATAATGGTGTATTTTACTTCTCAGTCATTAAGTTCAAAGCAAACAACACTTAAATGGTGAGGCAAAACCAATGATTATGAAAATAACAATAACAGTACTAAGCATCTGGAAAATAATTTGAAGGAGGAAAACCCAGAATGAGAGTTATGGAAATAAATACAATAATTTAACTAATAAAAAAGACTTATGCCAAAAAAATTAAATATATATGTTTTATAAGCACTCCTGATAAAATATAAATGTAAAACATAAGGACAAATATATAGCATGTTTGTGTACATATGTGGAATTTTATTGATATGAAAAGAAAATTTAAAGTAAAAATATGAACTACAAGGACTTTAATATTTTGATAAGATATATAATGCTCAATGAATACATAAATGCCCTAAACTGCAAAAACCCAATAAAGAGTATTGCAAAGTTTAAATATCTAAATTATGTCAGATATTTCTAAAAGATTCAGCAAGTCATAGCTGTCATATGAGATTTTAAGTCATTTTCATTCTAAGGGGCAAAGAATATTTAATTCTAAAAATATTATATTCAGAAAAGAACATAGATATGTAGTTAAGAGACATTAACTGTGTTTCTATTATTGGTAGTCAAAACATAAATAATGAAAATATCCAAAAACTATAGAGTGGTCTATAAAAATTGTTAAGTTAGTATGTAAAATGCATTTAAGGAAAAACACATATGGCTTGTAAAAAAAATCAATTAAATTAAAATGTATGGTAAAAAACATATACCTTGAAAACTTTTTTCGATTTAGTGAGTGAAACAGAGCAGCTATTTGATTTCTTTGTACTTTTACAAGCACTGATAATGCATTTCTATGTAATACTGCCATTTGTTCTTGTATTTGAATCATCTCTTTATATTCTTTGCCCACTTTATACAATTATTAATTTATGAGTTACTATACATTGTTGTTAATGTTTATATTTGGAATAAATTGAATGTTCAAATAAGGACTCTATTGATCTCAAAGTAATCATAAATACATGTAAAAAGAAAAACAAAGTAATACCATCATAAATCAATACCACCAGAAGCCAAAAGGAATTTTGGCATTATGCATAAAGACAATTTATTGAATTTCATGCAACATTACCCAAAGTTCCTCTTTTAAGAATTTATCTTAGGAAAAATCAGAAAAGTGGAATCAGATAGTAAATGATCAATGAAAACCTCTTTACATAATTTTTAACATTATGGGAAATACTTGTGATACAATGGGAACAGACAAAGTGCAGGATGAAATAATAACTATAAAATATGAACTCCATTTAGTAAAGAAAATGTTTTGGAAGAAACTCTGAAAGTGAAATTGTTTCATTCATTGTTTCAATGATCTGACCATGGGTGATAGTATGTCTGCTTTTGTCAGTTTTTGGTAATTTCTGTACATCACATGTATCAGTTTGACATACAACATAATAAAGTAAAATCGTGAACTTACTGAGAGTGCTTTGGCATGTAAATATACTAATACTTGAGATGCTTCTTAAATGACAACAAAAAAAAAATCTGTGATTTTTAAGTAGGAACTTAAATAGAGCAAGAAGAGAAGTTCCTGTGTAGAGAAACTGTTTATTCCTCTGTGTAGTCACAGAGTTATTATGAGTTACTACCTTCTTGGGGAGAAGAAATAAAATACAACCTAGATAGTGATGTTTAATTACAAGCTTTCCCGATAACTATCTGGTTATCACTGTGGAACATGTACTGTGAGCTCAATAAAAACCCTGCTGTGAGCTCCATACAGTGGGGAAAAGGCTCAGGGGAAGAGTCGTACCAAATGGATCTCATCCTGGTTGAACAGCTAACTCGTAGTCAGGATTTGGGTACGACACGAGCAGGGTCTCTTAGAGTTAACGCTGCCTTCGGATGGCTGACTTCTTCCGCTTAGTAAACACCACACCAGTACTGTTCAAAACCCACACCTGCCTGGCTCCTGGAGGTCGGGTCCTCAGTGCTCCCGTTACCCCAAGCTGCTCTGACAGACCCCTCCCTTCCCACTTCTGTACAACACACTTCAGGCTCAGAACTGTCAGATTTCCCACCATTTCCTAAAAACACCCCTCATCTTCCCATTATCTTCCTTTGCTAGTGCCTGCTATCAAAATCATTTAAAAAGAAATTAAACAGGGTCTGATTCCACTCCCACTTTCTCCAGGTATACTTTTCAAATTCTTCCCAGCTGCATTTAATATTTCTTTTCAGTATGATATTGTATAACTTTACTTTTATCACAGCAGTAATCACGGGGAGTTTCATACTAGGATTCATTTTAGGTAAGCAATTTTGTTTCTAACTATAAGCTGTAGGAAAAAATAAGTTCTCTCATTAATTTTCGCATCCCTTGCAACGCCTAATCTAATGCTTTGAACATCAGAATTGCTCAATAATGAGTTTTTGGATTTCAGGTTGAAAAAAAAATCTGTGTAAAAATATTCCATTCAGGCATTTTTTATATTTAATTCAATAAACATCTGTTGTGCCCAATTACATGTCAAACTCTGCTTTGGATATAAAAGATATAAAGATAAATAAGAAGAGAAGCTACATTTAAGGAGCTTAATAACTATGTATCATTTTGTAGGAAAGCAGAAACACAGTCTTCTTTACTGATTAATAGGCAAAAATATTTCTATAATTTTAGAAGTTTTTTGGTGCAACATGGATCTTGGTTGCCAATGATGCAATTAAACTTGACCATTCCTGAACTTCAGAAAGAGCCTGGAAGATCTGACTTTGAATGGTTTGTCTTGAGAGACTCTTTCAGCTCTTTGTCCTCCAATCAGGAAAAAAGAAAATAACATATGTGGTTCCCTGTCTTGTGAACACGTTGTTACAGGAAGGTCAGAAGGAAGAAATCAATAGAATTTTGTCATCTCTAAACCAGAAGGGATTATTTCCCAGACTATCTCCCTTGTGTGTAAGTGTGTGTATTTTGTTAGATTGTATCACTTGTGACAAGGGCATCTGTTGGACAGGCACTCAGTTTAGATGGAAGTCAATGGAAAGAAAAGGAGAGACGAACACACCATCAATTATTAAGCATCATTTTTCAGGAACAGTGTTAGACATGCTCACATTTTAAGTTTTATCAATGACATTTCGCAAAGAAACTACAGCTCAGAAAAATAAACGAAGTGTGTCACTAATTTTAAATCATTGGACAACTATTTATTTATGGAGAGCATAGTTTTGTTTTGTTTTGGAATAGCTTCCTAACAGATCTTTCTCCTTCCCTCTCCTCCCATTCTTCTTTCCAATGTCTTATCAAATGATTACTAACAGGAATCACTGCAGCACTTGGATAGCTGGTCTATATTAAAATATATGAAAATATTCCACCTTCCTCAGGTAACCGAAACTTCTCCTCTGACCTTCCCATCACTTCCTGATCACAGAGAAACATATTGCTGTAGAAAAACAAAAACAAAAACTTTACATCTCCTTTTCCTAGTAGCAAATTATCCTCTTTCATGGTATTTTACAGATGGCACAGAAGGTTTTCCACGGTCCAGCACTTGGGAGGCTTCTACGTTCAACTGATTCTGCTGCTGCTGCTGCTAAGTCAGTCACTTCAGTCGTGTCCGACTCTGTGCAACCCCATAGACGGCAGCCCACCAGGCTCCCCCGTCCCTGGGATTCTCCAGGCAAGAACACTGGAGTGGGTTGCCATTTCCTTCTCCAATGCATGAAAGTGAAAGTGAAGTCACTCAGTCGTGTCCGACCCTTAGCAACCCCAAGGACCACAGCCTACCAGGCTCCTCCATCCATGGGATCTTCCAGGCAAGAGTACTGGAGTGGGGTGCCATTGCCTTCTCCGCCAACTGATTCTATACCCATAGAAAACACCACATGCTCTCCTATCTAAACTACACAACAACCCAATAATTGGGGGCTTATCATCTATCCATCTCTAAGTTCAGAACCCTGAGTTGAGGTGAGGCACGTGCTCAGTCATGTCTGACTCTTTGCGACCCTCTGGACTATATCCCTCCAGGCTCCTCTGTCTGTGGAATTTTCCAGGCAAGAATATTGGAATGGGTTGCCATTTCCTCCTCCAGGGGATCTTCCCAACCCAAGAATTGAACCCAAGTCTTCTGCATGGCAGGCAGATTCTTTACCACTGGTGCTACCTGCATCTCAGGGTAATTAGTAAGCTTGAGCTTTATATTTTTTTAACCATTATTCACTGTGTATCTAACATCTAGTGAGCTGCCATAAATTAACATTTATTACAGGGAGCAGATGGAAAATGGGTGAGTGTTTGAAAATTCTCAACATGTGATTTTAAATTATGATTTAATCATACATTTGGGGTGTCAAGGATTATTTAGTTCATGTATTTCACATTTAAATGAAGAAACTGAGAATAATCATTTATTCTATTCATGCATTCAATGATTCAACTGATAAAAATATTGATACAAATAACATTAATGGCTGATATGTACTTATTTTAAGTGTGTTGGGCACTGGTCTTGGAATTTTATAGACATTAATTCATTGAAATATTTATTGAACTCTATCAGGTGCTTGTATCCTGAAGATAAAGTGGTTAATACAGAGATGACCCTCTGTTCACAGAGCTGGCATTTTAGTGGAACAGACAACAAACAAATCCAAGTAAAGGACAAGATCATTTGAGTTTTTCCAAGTGTAATTAATGGCAGAAGTAAACGGTTATAACTTAGAGACTAATGGAGGTTGGCTACTTTAACTAGGGTTGTCAATACAGTCCCATCTGAGCTGCCAAACATTAATAAATTGGTCATCTCTATGCAAAGAGACCTGAGGGCAGCCACGAGATAAGCTGCGAGGGGCCAGATCATTCATCCTTATTGTCCACTGTTACATGTTTGAGTCTTAGTCCAGATTTAATTCAGAGATATCGATGAGTTTTAAGCAGAATACAATCTGCATTTTAAATGACCACTATTACGACTCTGTGGAGAATAGTCTGGGGAGAAAAAAGCTTGAAATCCAAAGAAGCTAACTGAAGGTATGTAATGAACTGGGCTAAGGCTCTGCCTTGGGCCAGGGTAAAAGCTGTGAAGAGAAAAATAAGCCATGGATGGACAATATTTTGAAACTGAATTATTGGATTTGGAAACAAAGTGTGTGGGGGTGATAAGGAGGAAAAGAAACATTAAGATGACTTCTAAGATTTTTGTTTGGGAAACTGAATAGCTGATGCTGAAACTTACACAAGCAGGTAAAGACTAGGAGAGAATCAGGTATAATGAATGGGCAATCAAGAGCTCTCTTTTGAATATGTTCCCTCTGAAGTCCCTTTAGTTATGCAAAGAGAAAAACCAAATAAGAATTTAGATCCCTGGGCTGGGGATTCAGGGGAGAGCAGGAAGCCTAACCTAAAGGTCTGAAGGCCTTAATGCACACAGGGCAAGACCATGGGGTTGATGAAGTCACCTAATGAAAGAATATAGCGAATGGGGAAAGTGGGGTGAGCCCCAGGGCAGAATCCAAAGACACGTCAACACTGAGAGGTCAGGTTGAAAGGAGGCCTCAGTAAAGAGACCAAGGAGTGATCAGTGAGGAAAAAACACCCTTCCAAGGTTATAGTGAGGCTGCAGAATCCCTGCTGGGAGAGATTCTCAAGGACAGAGTGGTCAAGGGTAGAAGGCAGAGAAGTGACTGCTAGACTTAGAAGCGTAATATGTTTATCATGAAAAACTGGGGGAGCTTTGGATTTAAAAACAGATTGGAATTGATTGAAAAGAGAACTGGAGTTGAGAAAGTATAAAAAGGGCATATAAAAGCTCACTGGAGAAATTTTGTTGTAAAAGGAAATAGAGAGACAGGGTCAGATATGGGGTAACATAATATGTAAGCAAGCATTATATATTTATGTATATGTGTGTGTTAGTTGCTCAGTTGCATCCAACTCTTTGTGGCCCTATGGACTGTGGCCCACCAGACTCCCTCTGTCCATGGAATTCTCCAGGCAAGAATACTGGAGTGAGCTGCCATTTCCTTCTCCAGGTCTTCCATACCCAGGGATTGAACTCTGGTCTCCTGCTTTGCAGGTGGAGTCTTTACCATCTGAGCCAACAGAAAGTGAAAGTGAAAGTCGCTCAGTCGTGTCTGACTCTTTGAGACCCCATGGAATATACAGTCCATGGACTTCTCCAGGCCAGCATACTGGACTGGGTGGCCTTTCCCTTCTCCAGGGGATCTTCCCAATCCAGGGATCAAACCCAGGTCTCCTGCATTACAGGCAGATTCTTTACCAGCTGAGCCACAAGGGAAGCCCATATATGTATACATACAAAGCGCTGTCACTTCCCAGGGGGCACAGTGGTAAAGAATCCACCTGTCTGTGCAGGAGACACAGGAGTTGTGGGTTTGATCCTTGGATCAGGAAGACCCCTTGGAGAAGGAAATGGCAACCCACTCCAGTATTCTTGCCTAGAAAATCCCATGGACAGAGGAGCCAGGTGCCCTACTGTCCACGGTTTGCAAAGAGTCAGATATGACTGAGTGACTAACACACACACATGTGACTTTATGCATTTGTCAAATCTCCCAGAACTGTACAATAAAAAGTGTCATATATCATAGAGCTCTACAATAGAAGGGTAGAGTTTATAGTACGTAAATTACACTGACTGAGTGACTAACCACACACACAAAGCATTATTGTTGTCATTACTTATATATAACAGACTTGAACATGTTCACACAGGGTTGGGATGTGTTAGTTGTTTAGAAAGGGAGACCTGTGCTATGAATGAGACAGTTAAATAACGTAGCATAAATAAAGTAGCACCTTCTTGAAAAAGCCACAGAGGACTTAGAAATGAGAGTATGTGTTTCAAGTTATAAAGCTAAACAGGGAATGTAAGAAAGACAAGAGTACAAGCTTCTTGATTTGTAGAAGAAAATACACTGGAAAGAACACGAGCCTTGAGATCAGTTGAAACCTTCCTTGCCATTCTCTCTCTCTGACACTCCAGAAGTTATTTGATTTCTCTTAGTTTCAGTTTCATTAGGGTACAAGAGGGGGTATTAATGTGACCTAATAATCAAAAAGGAAAGGTTTTCATTTCACACTTTTCCTCCTCTGCATATGGCTAACTTACTGATCACAATATCATTTTGAAATGCATATCTCTAAATACTTCATAAATTCTGTGGTCCCTCTTTATCTCTCACAGTGCCTATCCCAGCAAAGATTCAAAATTCTTAAAATTATGCCAAACTTGGTAAATATTACATTGCATATTTTCCCTTTTTCTCCTTTTTGATCTTGTTTACTGTACAAATATTTCATATAAAAATGACATTTTAAAATTAGATTTATAGTTATTTCAGACAATGATTTCCTATATCAAAACTCCTGGATGACCTTTTTTTATTTCTGTGTCTGATAGCACACATAATTTATAATTAATAAATTTTAAAATAAAAATAAAAAGATATTCTGATTATGTCATGCCACTTGTTTAGGCACTGAATAGATCTCTTATTAATTTCAAAGACTTAAAAAATAATCCATGAATCTTATTATATTTGAGTATGGAACAAGATAACCTAGGAAAATTCTCTAGATTGAGGAGAATTTTCTACATACGAGAAGACTGTTTATGAACATGACAGCTGGAATTGAGGGTGGGAGTAGGTGATGGGATGACCACAAAGAAGAGTGAGGGGGCTGAGGAAATTATCTAAATCTTGATTTTGGTCGTGGTTGTTCAACTTTGGTGGCTCAAACAGTAAAGAATATGCCTGTAATGCAGGAGACCCAGGTTCGATTCCTGGGTTGGGAAGATCCCCTGGAGAAAGAAATAGCAACCCACAACCAGAATTCTTGTCTGGAGAATTCCATGGACAGAGGAGCCTGGTGGGCTACAGTCCATGGGGTCACAAAGAGTCGGACATGCTTGAGTGACTAACACACATATGTGCAACTCTATGCATTTGTCAAATCTCCCAGAACTGTACAATAAAAAGTGTCAAATATCATAGAACTCTACAATAAAAGGGTAGAGTTTATAGTACATAAATTACAATTCAATAAATCTTTCTATAAAAATGCCATCTGTGAAGCTCTTAGGTGGTATGTGAATTACAAAGTTGCTTTCTGCATTCCAACTTTTCAGGACAGAAGAAATAGTTTCCAAAATCCTTGGTCTCTTTTCTACCAGGTCTGCATTCTGATCCGGACTT
Organism: Cervus canadensis; assembly: GCF_019320065.1. Classification (NCBI taxonomy): domain Eukaryota; kingdom Metazoa; phylum Chordata; class Mammalia; order Artiodactyla; family Cervidae; genus Cervus; species Cervus canadensis. The sequence goes on along the minus strand of NC_057397.1, from coordinate 5,258,025 downwards.
TCTAAGTTGTCCCATTCCATTACTTTGACAGAAGAGAGATAAAGGAGGATGTCTTCTTTCCCTGTGTGTCTCACTTAACCTTCCTAGACCAGTCACAAATGCAGAACCTTTCCAAAGAACAGACAGTCTAGGTCTCTGAGGGGTGCAAAGGACAGGGAGGGAGGAAAGCCAGGAGGGGAGGAGTTAAAAGTAATTTGGTTAATTATAAATTGCTCATTGAACAAACATGCTTATCTTTCCTCTCCCCCCAAATAAATGTTGTTGGTATTGTTCAGTTACTAAGCCCTGTCCTACTCCTTGAGACCCCCTGGACAGACTTCCCTGTCCTTAACTATCTTCCAGAGCTGCTCAGACTCATGACCATTGAGTCGGTGATGCCATCCAACCATTTCATCCTCTGTCGTTCCCTTCTCATCCTGCCCTCAATCTTGCTCAGCATCAGGGTCTTTTCCACTGAATCGGTTCTTCACATCAGGTGTCAAAGTATTGGAGTTTCAGCTTTGGCATCAGTACTTCCAATAAATATTCAAGGTTAATTTCCTTTAGGATTGACTGGTTTCATCTTCTTGCCGTCCAAGGGACTCTCAAGAGTCTTCCCCAGCACCACAGGTAGAAAGCATCGATTCTTTGGTGCTCAGCCTTCTTTAGGGTCCAACTCTCATATCCTTACATGATTATTGGAAAAACCATTGCTTACTAAATACCATAACTACAATTATTTTAAAAGAAAGAAGTTTGACCTTTGAGAACAAAAAAATGCAAAAATGACACAGAAGAAAAAAGACAGACATTTCTGTATAAGGCAACTATAAAGAAACTACAATTCTTCATCCAGGAAAGCTATCTATTAATATGAAGACTAAAATTTAAAAAGATTCGCAAATTTCCTGCCCTTTCACCCATTGTTAAGAATCTACCACAGGAGTGCCCTCCACCAAAATGAAAAATTAAAACAAGACAGACAATGGTGTGGGGTCCTGCAAAGGCTCTAAGAAAAATAGAAGTAAAAGGATTTTCTACCAATGATGAAAGAAAAACCACAGGAGAGATATGAGGCAATTACTAACTCTAGGGAAAAAGAAGAAAGTTGTACAGAAAGGACATGTAAACAAAGTATCACATGCTGATGCTGAGTAGCGTAATTATTTAATTATAACAACAGAGGAATTAAAACATAAGGAAATAACAAAATAAGCTAAAAATATGGCAGGCAATCTCAGAGTAAACAATCCCTTGTTCTGAAAGTGGTTCCTCTGTGAAATAAGATTTGAGGATGAAGTAGAGAGTCCTAAAGTCTGCTGTTTTATTTCCCATCATTCAGGTAGTTTGACTTTTGAAACTATGTACATTTATTGCATGCTATTAAAAAAAAAAAAGGTTAAAAAGCAGTATGGGTGAATATACAAATGAAGTAAGTAGAGTGTCCTAACACTTAACCGTCATGTGTGTGCTAAGTTGCTTCAATGGTGTCCAACTCTTTGCAACGCTATGGACTGTAGCCCCCCACCGCTCCCCCAGCCCCAGGCTTCTCTGTCCAATTCTCCAAGCATGGATACTGGAGTAGATTGCCACGCCCTCCTCCAGGGGATCTTTCCAGTCCAGGGATTGAACCCACATCTCCCGAGGCTCCTACATTGCAGGCGGAATGTTTACCAATGAACCACCTAGGAAGCCAACCACCAGGAAATGCTTGTCAATTTACTTCTCCACCTCTTCTGGGAGCTCTTCAAGGCAAGTACACGTCATATCCTGTCCTCCTTTGGTGCCTGCATGATTTGCACACAACAAACACAGCATATGCTCAGATGAGTCCCTTTGTTTTTTAAGCAAATTACATATGAAAGAATGAATGCCTTGTGGCTATTGAGAATTCACAAAACAGCAACGGATCCATAAAAACAAGGCCAGTAATTGAGGGGACTGGGTACAGGCTCAAATCGTCTCACTAAATTATAGCTTTCGGCATTCCCTGGGTTGAGGGCATCAGGTTCCACACCCAGATCTTTCTAAATTCACAAGGGTCCACCTCTCTGTCAAAAAACAAATGGCTTCTTTCTGTTTTCTCTAGACGTGCTGACAAGCTCTAGAAGTCATCCGCAAATTATTCACCTTTCTTTGTCCTCTGTAATTTCATTAATGGAAACATCACACATCTAGTGATGGTCTACCCCCTGCTATTCATAGTTCTTGTCCCTGGCTTTCTATTTATAGATTGATTAGAAGTTATGCTGCAGCACTGTGATTCTAAGATTTTCTGTTTATAAGATTTAGATGTACATGCAGTAGTAAGAAATAACACAGAGAGAGCCATGAGCCCTCCACTGCGTGTCCCCCAGAGCTGCCTCCTTGCTTGGCTAACACAATACAATTAGTGCAATATGACAGCCAAGAAACTGACAGTGATACAACCCAGGACCTTGCTCAGATCTCAGTTTCACAAGTACACACCCGTGTGTCTCTAGATGCCTTTATTCCGACAGTAGCTGATTTCTTTGCATGAGAACATGTCCAGCTGTGCCATATGTGTTCCCACATGAGGGTCTCACCAGATCACTGGTCTTGGGAATATTTCCTTATTCAAGAGTCTATATTTGAGCAAAATGTGGATAAACTGTTGCTATGTCCCAGATCCATTGCCCTGAATAACTTACCTTTCTTCCTATTATTATCCTGAACAACCATATAAAAGTTGAAAATTATTACTTTGCTGATCAGAATGCTGAAATTTGGCAAGATGTATGTAGTGTGTGCACAGTGCTGTGTGTTATTAAAAGGCATTTTTAGTATTTACAATCACTATGAAACAAAACAACAGGACCCAAATGGAGTCATTTATGCTAAGCCCCATGTCACCAAGCCATGACTTAACTTATGTACAGTTTTGGCTCCCTCAGATATGGAATCTTGAATCAATCAATTGGGAACCATTTGTTAGCACTAGTTAGATAAACTGTCCAATAGACCATGGACAATTCCTAAAGGAAAGTAACCCTGTCATAACCCACTTGCTTTTTAGCTTAATAGGTCTTTCTGTTTCTGCCTCTGTCTGTGCATAAAGGTCTTTCACTTTGTACAGATCCTCGGAGCTCTTTTCTATCTGCTATATTGAGGCTGCCCGATTAGAATGGATTTTTGCTCAAATGAACTCTTAAAATATTTAATAGGTTTCAGCTTATCTTTTAACACATTTTATCTCAAAGGTCGATTTTTTTCTTCAGTCTGAGGAAATTCTTAACGTTTATGTCCTTTTTAATAACACATAGTGAAATGTCTAAACAGAGGGAAAAACAAGTAGAAACGGATTGCACCCTGCTGATTTTCAACTGGTATACACCCGCTAGCATCTCTCCATACACCAACGCTGGGCAAGTCTCCTCTGACAGACATTTTTAACTCCAGCATGCATCTCAAAAATACTTGAGGTATGACCTTCAAAAGAACTGAAGCGCCTCTCTGATATAACATGATTTTTATTCTGACTTTTACTAGACTAAAAAAAGAAATCTTGATATTAAAAAAAAGCACTTAGGGTCATTGAAACTCTCCTCTTATGATTAGCTATAAAAATATGCCCATTCCAAACATACCCTGAAATAGTAACAGAATCAGCATGTAGTTCAATTCCAAGAATTCCAAGGGTGTTTTTCCACTTTCATTAAAATTCACTGCAATGAAGAAATTATGTGAACACCATTTAAAGCTTTACAAGGAAACTCTTTAAAATTGATAGTTATAAGTGTTTACAATACAAATTCAAAGTGATTACATGATGATTAGCACTTGCTTACATGTCTCTTAAGAATCCACACAATCTGATTCCAAACAGCAATCTCTTTGAATACTTGACCTTGATGAGCTTGATGCGAATTTTGTGATAGGACTTTTTAAATTAAGATTTTATTATCATAAAGTGACAGGTGGTGGCTTGTCACTTTCTAGTATTTTCGCACTGGGGCAAAAACAGAATACCTATATACTAGTAGCCTAATTTTGATTCCAGGTAGCAAGTTAGTGATTTCAGGGGTAACAACAACAATAATGCCTGATATTTTTGAATGTTTAGTATGTGTAAGAAAACGTTATAAATAATTTTATTGGAATTAATTCTATTAAATTCTGTACTTTTTTTTAAAAAAATAGACCCAATTGTTGTGTTCTTTGAAGGAAACCTAGGATTAAATTCTAGCTTGTCGTTCCTAACTAATGGTGACTCCTTAATTTCTGCACAATTCCCTGTATGTAAGTTCTTCACTCCAGCCTCTAGATGGAGCTCAAGGCCGCTTCACCTGAAGGCATGAGTTGGCTACGAGCCCATGAGTCTAGATAACTGATGTTCTGGTATGGGCCATCATAATGCAAATGACACCTGCTTAGATGAATGACGGCTTCCTTGATGGCTCAGCGGGGAAAGAATCCACCTTTGATGCAGGAGACAGGGTCCAGGGTTCGATCCCTGCGTCAGGAAGATCTCCTGGAGGTGGGCATAGCAACCCACTCCAGCATTCCTCCCAGGAAAATCTCATGGTCAGAGAAGCCTGGCACACTGGTGGTCTTTCTGGATATTCAAAATGCTCAAAGATAAATTATAATGATCTTTAAAGGAAAAGAAAAAATTTACAGGAGAGATGGTTACAATTACACAATTTTAACACTTTCTATAAACTGACAGAAAGAATTCCTTATAGAGTTTACTTCAAAGTAACAGCCTTATTTTTCTTTCCTATAAGACTATTAAAACAGGTATGACATGTCCTTTTCTATGAAGACTCTTAAATAATCGTTCTACTAGTGGAATATGCTATTTTCTAGGATAAAAATCTGTAATATTTTGGAACACAATCTAGATATTTCAATTTGATATTTTCTGGAACAAAATTTAAGGATGATACTGGATAATTTTTGGACAACTTTTACTGGTCCCTCTTCAGAAGCCCAAGATAACTACAGGATTACATTTCCTTGAAGAAATATATTTCTTCAAGAAAATTATATATATATATATATTTCTAAGACATAGAGAAAGTAACTCTAGAGACCAGTGACACAGCTACTTGGAACTGAGAGCAGCTCACTGACTTAAAGAGTAACGGGTGATTAGAATATGAAAGATACACCAAGTCTGTGTGGAGAAATAAATACTGTCTTTCAGGCATACTGTATGTTTAAACACACAGCAGTTTAATCTACAATAACAAAAACTGTTAACAGAGTTTGCTAATAATGTTGAGATGCTGGGCATGAAGCTTCTATCCCACTGGAGTGAATTGCCATTTCCTCCTCCAGGGGATCTTCCCGACCCAGGGATTGAACCTGTATCTCTGGCATTTCCTGCATCCCGCTGAGGCAAACCTCAGCATAGGCAGCCTTGCTGTAGCCCATGCAGCAATAGCAGCAGACTCAGTCTGTGGTGTGCATGTGGATTCTAAGCAAGCGGTTACAACGGCAGCAGCCCAACCTGGCAGATCGTCAGATCCTAGGAGATCTCTCAGTAGCCCTGTCCTCAAGCATAGCTTGGGGAGCTATTTCTAAAGGATAAATCTAGAATCCATTTTTTCTTTTTTTTAACATTAAAAATGACTGTGTAATCCATTTAATACCCTGCAATAAGTCCCTATATGCCTTAAACAGCCAGAGTAGATTCTTTCTCTGTAAATCTTATTGTTAACATCATCACTATTCTCATTGGAAAACATGATAAGCACTAGGAAGAATTCTATTTTTTTTTTTTTTTTAGAATTCTATTTTCTAAAATTCTAGGTTTCATGTGAACACAGAACTCTTTGGCCACACATACTGATAGCTGTTTCCTTGAAGTGAGTCGCTCATTCCTTTCATTTTCAAGAAAATGGCTGTCAAATACATGTCTGATAACTCATAGTTTCCATTGCATGTGTGTGTGTGTGTATGTGTGTGTGTGTGCGCACGCTCAGTTGTGTCCAACTCTTTGTGAGCCCACGGACTGTAGCCCACCAGGTTCCTGTGTCCATGGCATTTTCTTGGCAGGATTACTGGAGTGTATCACCATTGCCTCCTCCAGGGGATCTCCCCAAACCAGGGATCCAAACCACATCTCTTGCATCTCCTGCATTGGCAGGAAGATTCTTTACATGGAGTCTCCTGGGAAGTCCCAGTTTAAATTAGTTATTATTTTAAGTAAAATTAACATTTCAAATAAGGCCAAAACAAAACAATAAAACCCATAACAGCTGATGTAGCTCTTAATGCAAACAACCTCTCAAGTGTCCCCCTCCCCAGACACCCATCAGATATCAGAAGTGCTTTCTGTACACTTTCTATTAATATTTTGTCACACAGACTATTATAAAGCTGTATATTCATGACTTGAGATTTAATTGAATTAATGCTTTTATTGCTACTGCTTCATCAAGTATAATGACTGCCAGGACATTTTGGTGTCTTGATTCATGCTGAGGTACCAGTTGTTTTACCATCATTGCTCTTGTGTGATCATAACTGCAAATGTCAACAGAGTGAAAAGCAATTAACATCTTAATATTATTATGAAAGGCATTTTTACCTGATGGACCCCCTGAAAGAATGTTGAGGACATTCAGAGGCCCACAGGCCATTCTGTGAGTACAGCTAGTCTACTTCCATGTACAACTGTGCCCACACTTGGAATTGTGTACAATTCTGGCAATTTTTTGCAGAACTCAAACAATTCTAATATTTGTTTATGATGAATAGTTACTTTCAATTATATCTTTATTTATTTTCAATCTTGTGATATCTGATTTCATCCTACCAAATAAAGAGTCACTAAAGCTGTTCAACAAGAAGCCCCTGAAGAGTCAGTGTGGTTAATTCACAAAGGGAGATGTTGGGAGAGATGCTAGCTGGGGAGATGCTAGCTAGGAGAGCTATTACTTCAGGCTTTTTCTAATAGATATATTTTATATAGAAGTTGCCCAAAATTATAATTTTGATTATAATTATCAAACAGATTTTATCATGTGTTGTTTTTATTTTTAAATTACACAGTAAAAATGGAACCCAAATTATCACAATTCCTAACAGCAAGAAGAGGCAATAAATTAAAATCGAAAAATTGCCCCAAACAGTTTTTCCCCTAAAATCATGAGTACTTCTTCACCTTACTTGCAGCTTAGCTTCCACTTAGCCATTTATTAGACACCTAAGGGAACACCTTTCTAAAGAGAAGGAGGCTTTGGGCTTTTACTCCATTGATACCATTATAGAAAAGATATTTTAAAGAGTACATCCTAAGACCACAGTTAATAGAAAATGGCACTTTAAATTCTATGCTTACTAAATCAGAAATCCTAGCCCAAAAAGTTCAGAAATTTCTTTCCTTTTCTTTCAATCTCTGTTATAATCTTTTGTTTGTTTGTTTTTCTTTTCTCAGAAAGGATGAAAGAGGCCTGGAGTCCTTTAGAGGATTTTTCCATTAACAAAAAAAATTTTTTTTTCCCTCTTTGGTATATAAGGAAACTAAGATGTTTATAAGGAAACTAAGATGCTTAAATGCTAAATGACTTTCACAATCAGGAAGTTTCTTTTAGTAAGGGATAGAACTATTACTAAGTTTTCGATACCTTTTCAAAAATTTTGTATCTGGATCTTTAAAAATACCTGGCTAAAGAGACAAAGGAATAAATAAATGAAAGAAGGTTGCACAATCCAGTTACTTTTTGGTAGAAATCAAGTCACCATTTTTTTTTCTAATACATAGGCAAATTATTTCAGGCCAAATATCATCTTTATTCCATTTCAATCTTTTGACACCTAGTTTTTTTCACCCTCACTGGAAGGGTCACTCAAACTTTACTCCTCAAGCATCTACTGAAAGAATAAATGTTAATTCTCAAACTTAAATTTAGTTTAACCAGGGGAGCAGTTACCAAAGTCTTTTTGTAATTGATGTGTTTCACATAAAAGCAGCATTTCCTCCATTCATGGGCTTTTAACATAAAAGGAATTGCATTTGTATGAAGACTACAATTTGCTGGTAATTTTTCATCACAACTGGAGTCCTTTATCTTCTGTCAATCAACATTGGGAAGCAGAGAAGGGTTTTATCGAGGCTACTTTAAGTAACAGAGGAGGTCCAGAGCAGCCTTTAGGAAGACAACACAGTAAGTGTTTCTGTCTTCCTTTATGTGTGCTGTCTAAACTGAAATGTTTTTCCCAATATTAGACGATCTTGTATTGTTATAAACAGATTTTAAATCACAGAGGGTGAGGTATCAAAATGTAGAAACTGGACTTTAATTGTACACACTTACTCTCTCAGTCTAAATTTCATGGTAGAATATAATGGAGATTTAATTACTTATCAATAACCTTTGCCTGCTGTATATATTTTTTCTCCAACAACATTCATGAAAAAAACATGTGTATAGTTCTTTATTTTCCTTATTCTGAAGAATGTATTGTGAGAGCTCTTAAGAACTGTAAAACACAATGCCTACACGATAAGAAGGAAAACTAATCTCTGGCCATTACATCTTCAGTTGTATGGAATGGCATTTCTGTGCTTCAAAATTAATTTGTTTGTTGAGCATGGGATGAGATCAAAACGAGTCATTCAGTTCTCATTAGAGCTTAGGACTATTGCAAAGAAAGAGGGTTACCACTCCTTGCATTGAAAACACTGTTTTATAGATAAGGAGACTGAAATACAGACAGGTTAAGTAACTTTTTCAATTCTTCTTAGTACTATAAAAGAAAAGCAGAAAATAAGATGTTATCAAAAAGATCATTCATTCTTTCTGCCATACCACATTCTAAATCAATTCAATTTACAGATTCTTATTATTTCTTTCCATAATCTTTAAGATAAGCAGGAATTGATCCAAAAGATGAGAGGGATAAGAACCAATAAATCAGATGTGAGAGTATATGCAAATCAACTGGAGTATAAAACAACACGGCATACTGAAACACACTTGGTCTCCTTGGCAGGCAGGGGAGCAACAGAAGTGGATGCTGGACTGAGGTACGGAGGACTGTGTTCCGCAGTTGCCACTTTACCCTGAAAGAAGCTATATATATAAGAAGATAGCTGCAGACCTTAAGTGAGAAGGTGACATAATCATATATGGTCCATATGCTGTGTGTATACTTTTTAATTTTTCCTAAGAACATCATGGCAAGTGTGTGAAGGTGGATTTTAGAGTGATGTGATAAAGACAAGAGTTGTTACAGCAACCTTGAGGAATGTATAGAGTCAAATCAGTATTTTTGTGTGATATTTAAGGAGGAGCATTAGAGTGGCATGTATAGAATGTCACAGGAGGAAGAAAGGTTTAGAAAGAATCCATAATTTCTCACTTGAACAATTGGGTCACATCATCATTATCTGGGATGACCTGTAATATATGCGTTAAAAACTTTTTTTTTTTCCAGTTAAGATTATTTATTCAATTTTGAGCATGTCAAATGTGTGAAATAATTAGAGGATAGTACCAACCACATGGAAAGTATTAAAAATATTTTAGTGAATCATAGACATAAAGTCTGGGGTGAAAATATAAATTTAAAAAAATATATATTGGAATTAAAAAGTTAGTAATGAGATTCCCTTAGAGAGATTGCATAAAATAAGAAGGAAAGAGAATAAATATTCCTTAAGAAATTACAACTTTTAAGGAACAAAACTTTCACGATTAAGACTGGGGGGTCACAGAAATTAAGGAGAGAGACTTCTGGAAGTAGTCCAGGTCACATAGATAGAGAATGGCAGAGCCAGAGACAGAACTCATGTCTCTTTACACTTGGACTGCATATTTTCCTTCACTCCACATGACTGTCCACTTCCACCAGAATTTTAATGTGCTTCTCAGAAATATAATTTGTTCACTCATTCATTCATTCTTTTATCCAACAAACACTTATCTCATGTACCTAATACTTCTCAAGGCTGAAGGCATAAGGATGATAAAAATTCCAGGAGCTTTTATTAGCAAATATGCCTGCAAACCACTGGATTTGTAAAATGAATATAAAGCTTAATGCCACTAGTACTTATTTCTCTTTGTCATCAAGTAATGTTAGTTTGGAAACCTGAATCAGTCCATACCCAGGTTTCCCCACCTCTCATGAGAGGTTTACACACAAAAAAAGATCTTAGGTCAAAAAAATTCCTTTCACTCTATAAAAGAGCTAAAGTAGGAATATCCGATACTCTTTTGCTTAGCTGGATGCATCTTACATTTTGTGTCTGTGTATTGTTGATTTAGTTCATTGGTTCATTCATCTGTTCTCTCATTCAACATACATATACTAAATATTTAGTTCATTGGTTCATTCATCTGTTTTCTCATTCAGCATACATATACTAAATATCTTCTGTGTGGCATTGACTGAGCTAGTCTCTAGAATCACTCTGAGGACCTAAAGAGAAACTCTTGGGATAAAGTAATGTTTGATGTTTACCTTTCAGCAAGAGGAAGAAGAAATCAGACTAAAGAAAGAGGCCTGCTGGGCAGGTTACAAATCCATACAAAAAGAAGAGACCTGATGTTGAGACTGTGGGAAACTAAAGCATTTCTGTATGTAATTGAGGGAAGATGAAGTATAAGCCAAAAAATAAAAGGATAAGCTAAAAAACAAAAACAACACAAAGCGTGATTAAGCCTAAGTGCTAAATTAAGGAGGTGGCACTTTATTACAAACCCACAGAGCACTCTTAGGGGAGTCTGAGCCCAGAGGGACAGTTCAATTGGCATCTTGGTTTCTGCTGTGTGGCATCGGAGGCAAGGTTGTCCCAGAGGCAACAGAGACCAGAGGCAGAGAGAGCAGTTGGATGACACTTAGAATTCCGTTACCTCGTCCTTTATCCGGAGGGGTAAATTACTTTGAATCAGTGTCATCAACATCTTTGTGAGTTTCAGCAATGACATTCCAATCAATTAGGACTAAGGACACGACTGTTATTTTGGGTTCCTGGGAGATGTCTCTTAATATCTTGAACTTACATCTTTCAGCAGACACAAGAAGCACAGCAGTTCAGACGTCCTCTGGGCAGAGAAGAAAACACACAAATGATAGGATAAAAAGAAAGAGGCATTAGCTGATGGCTCCAGGGGCAGAACTAGGATATATCACTCTGTTGACATCAGTATAGTTTAGAGAACAATGCCATTACATGCTGATAGCAACAGTGACAGAATTAATTAACTCTCCTCCAAATCTAAAGAACATGCGGTATCATGTAGATGTTATGTAGAAAATAGATCTTGAAGGATGCCTCTTCAAACAGCTTACTGGGTCATCTCTCTGCATTGGAGATCCAGAGTTAACAACTGACTCGTATATTTTACTGTTACCAACTGGTTCCTTCCAGGACTGAAATGTCACAGATTTGCATTTGTTTCCCCCAGTTTATTCCTAATGGTGAGTTGCTACAGTGTTAAACATCATGCTGATACTTGCTTTGTTAAATACAGCCTGGTGGCACTAGCAGCTCTCTTGACTTCATCAGACCTGCCCTTTTTTTCTAGGCTTTCGACAACCCTAACTTTGCACGAGTCTAACTTCTCAGTGTTACATTCACACTGTCGCATGTCATCGTCGCTTTGCATGAGTCTGTAACTTGCTCCTGATTACTTCCTTCGGTTCTCACAATAGACAACGTAGTTACCCAGGCCGGTTGTAATGGGCTTGCTCTTTTACCACCAGACTGTTTTAAATCAAACCTACCAGGGATTATGTGCAACTCTGTGACTTCACAGTTAGAAAGTTTCTGTGTGCAGTCTTACCAGATCCTTTGAATAATCCCATAAAGAAGGTCTTATTATAACTTTTACATAAATAAGGAGTGAGTGACTCCAAGAACTAAAGCAACTCATTTTAAGACAAACTGGGGAGAGGACAGGGTTCAAATCCTTAAACTTCTGAGACCTAGAGTCATTCTTCTTCCCTGAGACTCATTTTTCTCCCTTCTTTGAGACTCTCAAAACTTTATAAATTCAGTATTACTAAGTCATCACTTCTTTTCTTATAATGTTAGGTTAAATATGAGCTTATGTCATATGGTGACCCTCTTTCCTTTGTCTAAGGACATATAAGTGGATTTAAATTTTCAAAGCTATTTTTGAGGACTTAAGAGGCAAGAGAAGGCTGAGCACCAAAGGACCAATGCTTTCTAACTGTGGAGTTGGAGAAGACTCGTGAGAGTCCCTTGGACTGCAAGGAGATCACACCAGTCAATCCTAAAGGAAATGAATCCTGAGATATTCATTGAAAGGACTGATGCTGAGGTTCCAATACTTTATCCACCTGATGTGAAGAGCTGACTCATTGGAAAAAAACCCTGATGCTGGGAAAGACTGAGGCCAGGAGGTTAAGGGGGCAACAGCGGATAAGACAGATGGCATCATCAACTCAATGAACATGAATCTAAGCAAAATCTGAGAGATAATGAAGGACAGGGAAGCCTGGTGTGCTACAGTCAATGGGATTTCAAAGAATCAGACACTACTGGGTAACTGAACAACCGCAACAAAGAGGCAAGAGAGAATCAGAAACTACGATATTATACAAGAATTGTTTTCACATATTAGGACTTTTTTTGAGGCAACTGAAGGAACTGATGATTAACTATAGGTAAACCTTCATGCCTCATATTTCTTCTTAATTCAAAACAACCAAAGAACCAAATAAACACAATCTTAATAGAGATACATTTTTTTTTCTTGCAAAATCCTGTTGGTGGCTGATATTCAATTTATATAGTTGAAAATTCTGAAATTGGGACTTCCCTGGTGGCTCAGATGATAAAGAATTTGCCTGTAATGAGGGAGACCTGGGTTCAATCCCTGGGGTCAGGAATGTCTCCTGCAGAAGGAATAGGCAACCCACTCCAGTATCCTTTCCTGGAGAGTTCCATGCAGAGTGGTGGGTTACAGTCCATGTGTTGCAAAGAGGAGGACATGACCTAGCAACTATTTGAGTTGAAGGAAGGTTTAAAGGACAATTTGGCACTCTGGCTGCCACATTCCTTTTGAGTAAGACAGCAGGAAATACTTTAAAAACGCAAATTCTGGGAACAGACTACCTCCATTTGAATTCTGGCTCTCACTTATTAACTGCATAAATGTGCATTGCCAATCAGGCAAGACACAGAATCCCCCATGCCTCGGTTTCCTCATCTGTTAAATGGGATGATCAAGCAGTGTCTCATTTTAGACTCCTTGTAAGAGTTATAGGCAGCCAGCAGGGTGACCACCAAGTATTAAACTCTCCATTTGTGTTTAGTACTTACACAGCACTTTGTGGGTTCTGAGTAAAGTACATATATATCCAGGTGAGACTTCACACTTGAAGGTGATATACTAAGGAATGGAGACTTCTGGATGCTAGAACTGTGTGAGGTATTCCACATGTGAGATGGACACAAATTTGTGGGGATCATAAAGCAGACTAGTGGACGGAAAGGTGGCCCCTAAAATTATGCCCACCTCTCAGAAACTATGAATGTGACTTTCTTTTTTAAGTGTTTGTAGATTTAATCAGGTCATGGATCTTGATATGAGATTATCCTGCATTATCTGGGTGGGCACTAAATCAAATGACATTCATCCTTCTATGAGAAAGGCAGAGATAGATGTGAAAGGAGAGCGGAGAAGCCCATGTGATGTGGAGGCAGAGAGTGCAGCTGTCTAGCCATGAGCAAAGGAGTGCCTGGAGCCCCTCGAAACAGGAAGGACCAAAGTCGCATTCTTCTTTGAAACTCCCCAGGAAGAACATCCCTGCCGATGCTGCTTTCAGACTTGCAGCTTTCAGAACTACTAAAGAATAAATGTCGATTATTTAAAGCTACCTTGTTTATGGAGGCTTCCCTGGTGGCTCAGATGGTAAAGCGTCTGCCTGCAATGCGGGAAACCTTGGTTCGATCCCTGGGTCAGGAAGATCCCCTGGAGAAGGAAATAGCAACCCACTCCAGTATTCTTGCCTGGAAAATTCCATGGACAGAGGAGCTTGGTGGGCTACAGTCCATGGGGTCGCAAAGAGTCGAAAAAGACTGAGTGACTTCACTCGTTTACGGCAATTTGTTTTGGCAGCAACAGGATAATAGTACAGGTAATTAGAAATATGTGCCTGGAATCCAGCTGAGAAATCAGAGCTGGAGATACAGCTTCACGGGTCACCACTGAAGAGACACTATATAATATGGACTTCCCTGATGGCTCAGACAGTAAAGTATCTGCCTACGATAAAGAGATCTTGGTTCGATCCCTGGGTCGAGAATAGCCCCTGGAGAAGGGAATGGCTATCCACTCCAGTATTTTTGCCTGGAGAATTCCATGAATAGAGGAGCCTGGCAGTCTGTAGTCCATGGCATTGCAAAGGATCCATGGGATCGCAAAGAGGTGGACACGACTGAGCAATTAACACTTTCACGAAGATATACTACTGGATAGACTTCCACAAGGAAAAAATGTGGAGCGAGAACGGATAAGATCAAAAGACTGAACTCTGAGGTAACACAATGCTTTAAGAAGTGAGGAAACTGAGAAAGATTCAGAAAAAGACACTGAAAATGAGTATGAACAAGTAGAAGAATCTAAAGGGAAGAACTCCACAGAGGAAAGGTTTAGCAACGGTTCAAGTACTACCAAGTGTCAAGTAATATGATGTCTAAGAATTTAATACTGGATTTGGCAAGTAGCAATATAAGATAACATGAATAACGATGGTTTCAAATACAAAGACCCAGTCGCCTTAGGCTCAAGAGAGATGATGGGTTAAGGTTATGAAACTGCAAAGATAGAATATACTTGGATGTTTTCTTATGAAATAGAAGCAGAAAAATCATGCAAAAAGTTTACCCCATATTTCATACTACAATTGCACAATTTCTCTGTACTTATTTAAGAGGAAGTCTTTTATATATGTCTAGATTTGCATGGAAATAGAGGAAAAAAATAGAATGGGAAAGACTAGAGATCTTGTCAAGAAAATTAGAGATACCAAGGGAACATTTCATGCAAAGATGGGCACAATAAAGGACAGAAGTGGTACGGGCCTAACAGAAGCAGAATATATTAAGAAGAGGTGGCAAGAATACACAGAAGAACGATACAAAAAAGATCTTCACGACCCAGATAATCATGATGGTGTGATCACTCACTTAGAGCCACACATCCTGGAATGTGGAGTCAAGTGGGCCTTATGGAGCCATTTTTTTTCAAAATTTATGAACAAAGCTAAAATGGAGGTGATGGAATTCCAGTTGAGTTATTTCAAATCCTAAAATGATGATGTTGTAAAGTGGTGCACTCAATATCCAGCAAATTTGAAAACTCAGCAGTGGCCACAGGACTGAAAAGGGTCCGTTTTCATTCCAATCCCGAGAAAAGGCAAATGCCAAAGAATGCTAAACTACTGCACAATTGTGCTCATCTCATATGCTAGCAAAGTAATGCTCAAAATTCTCCAAGCAAGGCTTCAACAGTACATTAACTGTAAAATTAATGTTTTTTTTTTTTTCCAAGATGTTCAAGCTGGATTTAGAAAAGGCAGAGGAATCAGAGATCAAATGGCCAACATTTGTTGGACCATCAAAAAAGCAAGAGAGTTCCAGAAAAATATCTACTTCTGCTTTATTGACTACACAAATCCTTTGACTGTATGGATCACAGCAAACTGTGGAAAATCCTTAAAGAGATGAGAATACAAGACCACCTGTTCTGCCTCCTGAGAAATCTGTATGCAGGTCAAGAATCAACAGTTAGAACTGGACATGGAACAACAGACTGGGTTCAAATCAGGAAAGGAGTATGCCAAGGCTGTATATTGTCACCCTGTTTATTTAACTTATATGCAGAGTACATCATGTGAAATGCCGGGTTGGATAAAGCAAAAGCTGGAATCAAGATTGCTGGGAGAAATATCAATTACCTCAGACATGCAGATGACAATACCCTTATGACAGAAAGCAAATAAGAAATAAAGAGCCTCTTAAAAAAAAATGAAAGAGGAGAGTGAAAAGTTGACTTAAAACTCAACATTCAGAAAACTAAGATCATGGCATCTGGTCCCATCATGTCATGGCAAATAGATGGGAAAACAATGGAAACAGTGAGAGACTTCATATTGTGGGGCTACAAAGTCACTGCAGATGGTAGCTGCAGCCATGAAATTAAAAGGTGCTTGCTCCTTGGAAGAAAAGCTATGAACAACCTAGACAGCATATTAAAAAGCAGAGACATTACTTTGCCAACAAAGGTCCATCTAGTCAAAACAACAGCTTTTCTAGTAGTCATGTATGGATGTGAGAGTTGGACTATAAAGAAAGCTGAACGCTGAAGAATTGATGTTTTTGAACTGTGGTGTTGGAGAAGACTCTTGAGAGTCCCTTGGACTGCAAGGAGATCCAACCAGTCTATCCTCAAGGAAATCAGTCCTGAATATTCATTGGAAGGACTGATACTAAAGCTGAAACTCCAATCCTTTGGCCACCTGATGTGAAGAACTGACTCATTGGAAAAGACCCTGATGTTAGTAAAGATTGAAGGCAGGAGGGGAAGGGGACAACAGAGGATGAGATGGTTAGATGGCATCACCGACTCGATGGACATGAATTTGAGCAAGCTCCAGGTGTTGGTGATGGACAGGGAAGCCTGGCGTGCTGCATGGGGTCAAAAAGAGTTGGACACAACTGAGTGACTGAACTAAATGAAGGGGAAAAAACCTCACACTCTCATATACTATTAAGAAAGAGAAAATAAAGCAAATAGATGAGATAGAAGAGAACACAATTAACTGTCTTGTAATATGCAACCTAAAGGAGATGGAACACTGTGCAAGTGTGAAGTTTCACATATGGGCATGGACTAAGTCCTTCAACTGCATTTTCTTCCATGAGTTACCAGGGGTATTTATTTATATACATCTGGAATCTTTGAAAGAAGAAATCAACTTCCAAGTTGAGTAACGCTAACAAAGTTTTCTTCAAGGTGATAACATCATAGATGCTTAAAATGTTAATTTCACTGTTTGCCTTTCTAACAATTATCATACCAACTATTAGACATGATGTAATTCTTAAATTAAAAACAACCACAACAACAAAAAACAGCTTTTTTTCCCAAACAGAACCCAGCCATACCACTAGGTAAAAGATGTAAGTCAAGCTACTTAGCATCTTTCTTAATTTGTCACGTATAAACAATGATAGCTGTCTTGTCCGTTTGCAGAGGGTTATCACTGATACTGTTTCCACAGTTTCCCCATCTATTTCCCATGAAGTGATGGGACCAGATGCCATGGTCTTAGTTTTCTGAATGTTGAGCTTTAAGCCAACTTTTTGACTCTCCTCTTTCACTTTCATCAAGAGGCTTTTTAGTTCCTCTTCACTTTCTGACATAAGGATGGTGTCATCTGCATGTCTGAGATTATTGACTTTTCTCCCAGCAATCTTGATTGCAGCTTGTGATTCTTCCAGCCCAGCATTTCTCATGATGTACTCTGCATATAAGTTAAATAGCAGGGTGACAATATACAGCCTTGATGTACTCCTTTTCCTATTTGGAACCAGTCTGTTGTTCCATGTCCAGTTCTAACTGTTGCTTCCTGACCTGCATACAGGTTTCTCAAGAGACAGGTGGGGAACAGTGGAAACAGTGTCAGACTTTATTTTTTTGGGCTCCAAAATAATTGCAGATGGTGATTGCAGCCATGAAATTAAAAGACGCTTACTCCTTGGAAGGAAATTTATGACCTACTTTGATAGCATATTAAAAAGCAGAGACTTACTTTGCCAACAAAGGTCCGTCTAGTCAAGGCTATGGTTTTTCCAGTGGTCATGCATGGATGTGAGAGTTGGACTGTGAAGAAAGCTGAGCACCGAAGAATTGATGCTTTTGAATTGTGGTGTTGGAGAAGACTCTTGAGAGTCCCTTCGACTTCAAGGAGATCCAACCAGTCCATCCTAAAGGAGATCAGTCTTGAGTGTTCATTGGAAGGACTGATGCTGAAGCTGAAACTCCAGTACTTTGGTCACCTCATGTGAAGAGTTGACTCATTGGAAAAGACCCTGATGCTGGGAGGGATTGGGGGCAGGAGGAGAAGGGGGCGACAGAGGATGAGATGGCTGAATGGCATCACTGACTCGATGGACATGAGTTTGAGTAAATTCCGGGAGTTGGTGATGGACAGGGAGGCCTGGTATGCTGCAATTCATGGGGTCGCAAAGAGTCAGACACAACTGAGTGACTGAATTGAACTGAACTGATCATTGATACTGAAACACAGTGTCTGATTTTTGAGCAGGGAAAATAGTTTTGTATGAGTTGATCTGGAGACAAATGACTGATTCAAATTTTACTCCCATATCTTACTACCCATGAAACTGGATTCAGGCATATAAATTCTTCAGACTTCAGTTTCCTCATTTGAATATGAACATAATTATATCAATCTCAAATGGTTGCTGTGAACCATGTGAATAAGGTAATGAATTCAAATTGTGTGACATATATTGTATCATAAACATGAACTATCATCATTCAAAATAGTCACTTTATTGACTACTGTCCTCATTCCTGACTTCAAGTAGTTCAGAGTCTAGTGGGAGAAAATTTTGGTTATAAACTAAGCAAAGATGGAAAGAGTTCTGGAAGTGAATGGGGGTAACAGCTGTACAACAATATGAAAGTATTCGATGCCCCTGAACTGTACACTCAAAAAGATTAAGATGCTAAATTTGATTATATGTATATTTCATCACAAAGAAATTAAAAGTATAAAATAATTCTCTAAAAAAAAACAAAAAAAATAAGCAAATATGTGGCAGCACAGAATAAGAACTTTAATGGTAGAAGCTAATGTTCAAACAGGCACTAAGCGGAACCAGCTGTACCACTTTGTCAGCGCTCGATTAAACACACTCGTGGCCTCATATTTGGAACTGTGTTAAGTTTGTGCGAGAGCACAGAATGATTTATGGAGTAATGCTCTGCTGGTCCTACAGGACTTCATTTGCATGAGAAAAGGACAATTTGATCCTTCATTGTGTAATTTTCATAAAACTGCTTTCCTTGAGACTTATTCTTGGTTTGCTTTCACTTAAGGAGAAATTTGTCATTTTAGAAACACATTTTGTAACATGACAATCCACGGGAGGGAAAAGTGGGAGAAAACAGTTTCCGGCCTTGAATCACTTTGTTTTTGGTAAGAAGATTAAGTTGCTGGTACCATTTAAATAGGTGTGTCTGAATAAGGGACTCCCACACAAACTGTATTCATTCAATAAATTCGCATAGTCTGACTAGAGTTTCTAAGATCTGAAAGCTTATACCAGAGAGAGTAGTGTATGCAGGTGGTTCAGTGTATTCAGCCTTGCTGGGAAGGGCACCAAATGGGCACCTTTGACCTGGATGATTTTCTGTGGGCCGTGACAGTGCCAGAATCCACACCTTATTACCATATCCCAATCAACCTTAATCCAGCCTCACCTCATTTGATCCATTCTTCATGCTATGTAGGACTGTATTGCTGATTTATTTATAATCTTTAGGTGGTCACCCACTGACCTCAATATACTTAATATACAAGGTCCTCCATCACATATCCCCTCATCTCGGAATAAGCATTCCACCTTTTCATTTTTATTTACATCCTGGTTAAAAGGAAGTGCTTGTATTTCACCACAGACATGGTGCTGGATCAACGCCTTTGCTTTAGCTGCTCCCTTCAAGTTATTTTCCTCCTCCCTGTATGATTTCCTCCTGGTTAGGAAGGTGCCAACTGTTGTATGTGGCCTTTTCCTGTTCCAGGTTTAAAGTTTCTCCAGGTACCTCTCCGTTCTCGAGGTGCTCTGTTCTCACAGCTAAGTCAATCATTCTCAACATTTAGTGAGTCACAAATATCTCTGCCTATCTGTTGAGATTTACAGAGGTTCATTCCAAAAAAAAAAAAAAAGTAAAGAGATAAACATGTTGTATCCAGCTTCAGAGTGTTCTGGGATTCTCCTGATACGTCTCTCTGAATGTATTTGGGGAAATTCCTCACTCTGGATTATGAGTTCTTTGGGTCAGGTATAGTGATATATATTCTTGTATAGCTCAAAATCCTTCAAGTTAGGCTTCATCAGTACATGAATGCAGAACTTCCAGACATACAAGCTGGATTTAGAAAAGGCAGAAGAAACAGAGATCAAATTGCCAGCAAATGCTGGATCATAGAAACAGCAAGATAATTCCAGAAAAACATCTACTTCTGCTTCATCGACTTTGCTAAAGCCTTTGACTGTGTGGATCACAACAAAATGTGGAAAATTCTTAGAGATGGGAACACCAGACCACCTGACCTGCATCCTGAGAAACTTGTGTGTGGGTCAAGAAACAACAGTTAGAACCAGATATGGAAAAACTGACTGGCTCAAAATTGGGAAAGGATTATGTCAAGGCTATATACTGTCACCCTGCTTATTTAGCAGATACGTAGAGTACATCATGTGAAATGCCAGGCTGGATGTATCATAAGCTAGAACCAAGACTGTGGGGAGAAATATCAATAACCTCAGATATGCAGATGATACTACCCTATGGCTTTTCCAGTAGTCATGTATGGATGTGAGAGTTGGACCATAAAGAAGGCTGAGAGCCAAAGAATTGATGCTTTTGAACTATGGTGCTGGAGAAGACTTGAGAATCCCTTGGACTGCAAGATCAAACCAGTCCAACCTAAAGGAAATCAACCCTGAATATTCATTACAAGGGCTGATGCTAAAGTTGAAGCTCTGATAATTTGGCCACCTGATGTGAAGAGCTGACTCACTGGAAAACACCCTGATGCTGGAAAAGTTTAAGGGCGGAGGAGAAGCAGGTGACAGAGGATGAGATGGTTGGATGGCATCACGGACTCAGTGGACATGAGTTTGAGCAAACTCTAGGAGACAATAAAGGGATGTCTGGTGTGCTGCAGTTCATGGGGTTGCAAAGAATTGGACTTGACTTAGCTACTGAACAATAACAGCAGTATAATAAATAACTAATGAGAAACCTACTGCATAGCACAGGGAATTCTACTCACTGCTCCATGATGACCTAACTGGGAAGGAAGCCCAAAAAAGAGGGAATATATGTATATAAATACCTGATTCATTCTGCCATATAGTAGAAACTAACACAACATTGTAAAGTAACTATACTGCAATAAAAATTTTAAAATAAATAAAACCAATAAATAAATAAAAGAACAGCAAACAGACTCATAAAGGGTAATTAATTGACTCCAAGTCAAACAGCCAGTAAGATACAGAACGGGCACTGAATCAGGAGATTTCAACTCCTCCTGAGGCTGAAATCCTACTACTAAACCTTCCCAGCAGTAGTATGAATTTGATAGTGTCTCCCTCATTCATGGAACAGCTCAAGAGTTCATGGTACTTTCCACAAAACTTCATGATTCTTAGTGGTTCTATCACTTAAACCTTGTGAAAACTTGGTTTAGTAATGAGAGCCTGCTATTGAAAGCTTACTCCATCTACACCGCCAATCACTTCCAGCTTTGCTTGTATTAGGCAGTAACCAGGAGATGCTGATATCTTTCAGGAAAAACCTATGTCAAGATATATCTCTGAGTCCCCAACAGCATAGGTCGCACATAGCAAGGGCTCAATTCACATGGAGTGAAGGATTTAAATACCTTTGAAATTACCTGGTGGTCCAGTGGTCAGGCCTTGGTACTTTCACTGCTGAGGCCCAGGTTCAGTCTCTGGTTGGGGGACCTAAGATTCTGCAAGACTCATGGTGAGTCAGCAAAAAAACAAACAAATAAACGAAAACCAGAGAGAGAGAGAAAGAAAGAAAGAAGAAAGAAAAGTATTGGAGCTAGGTTTTAACTTACCTCTACAACTTACTACTGGTACACTTTTAAACTTGTTAATTGCTGTAAGCTTCCATTTTTCCAACCGATGTAATGCTACTGAACCAGGCTCATTTTGCCGCACACAGAGCAAGCCAAAATGCTGAGACACTGAGGTTTGCAGCAAAGAGAGGGTTTCTCCCCAAGGCAGCCAACCAAGGAGACAGAAGGACTAGTTTCAGATCCACTTTGCAGAAGGCAAGGCACTTGGGGTATTTATGGGAAAATTGCAGCAAGGCAGCCCAAGGTGTGGACAGCATGCACCTTTAATAAACGGAGGCCCTTAACTTGATTTGAGGTCCACTGGTATCAAAAGGCCAAGGAGCTGAGTCTTGCGCAGGCCTGGTCTTAACCAGCTAAGTTTGAACTAGACACAGCTGACTCCAAGTTCCTGCAAAACTCAGGCAAACATCTTATTATTTAGAAACAGTGGCAGATTTTATTTTCCAAAATCTCTGCGGGTGTTGACTGCAGCCACAAAATTAAAAGACGCTTGCTCCTTGGAAGAAAAGATATGACAAACCTAGACAGTGTGTTAAAAAGCCAACTATAAGGTCATTATAGTCAAAGCTATGATTTTTCCAGTAGTCATGTGCAGATGTGAGAGTTGGACCATAAAGAAGACTGAGCGCCAAAGAACTGATGCTTTTGAATTGTGGTGCTAGAGAAGATTGTTGAGAGTCCCTTGGACTGCAAGGAGGTAAAATCAGTCAAACCTAAAGGAAGTCATCCCTGAATACTCATTGGAAGGACTGATACTGAAGCTTAAGCTTCAATACTTTAGCCACCTGATGCGAAGAACTGACTCATTGGAAAAGACTCTGATGCTGACAATGATTGAAGGCAAGAGGAGAAGCAGGTGACAGAGGATGAGATGGTTGGATGGCATCATCAACTCACTGGACATTAGTTTGAGCAAATTCAGGGAGATAGTGAAGGACAGAGAAGCCTGGTGTGCTGCAGTTCATGGGGTCACAGTCGGACACAAGTTAGTGACTAAACAACAGTGAATTGTGGTATAGCAGTTCTTACCTATAACAACACACCTACACTATGTGCCGAAATGAGCCAAGTTAGTAAGCTAAGTAACAATGACTAGGTACCTAACATATACGCAGTCACTGGGTGCCAAGGAATCACAGCCAGCATGCGTGTGTGCATGGTAAGTCACCTCAGTCATGTCCAACTCTTTGAGACCCTATAGGCTGTAGCCCGCCAGACTCTTCTGTCCACGGTATTCTCCAGGCAAGAATATTAGGATGAGTTGCCGTGCCTCCTCCAGGGGATCTTCCCGACCCAGGGATCAAACCCACATCTCTTGCGGCTCCTGTGCTGCAGGCAGATACTTTACCACAGAGCCACTGGGGAACCCCCAGAGTCAGAATACTCTGGGGAGAGGGAAAGGGCAGTCCAGTCCCTAATTAGGCCCTCTTCTCTTCCTCTTACATTACAGGTTCACCCTAAACTATGTCATAAATGGGATGATTCAATTCTTTATGTCAATGGCACTTGCATTTCCATCCTTGCCCCTTATTGTTTCTCTTAGCTCCTGACCACCTAAAATTTTCGCTTAGTGGCTTTCTTGAAAGGCACCTCAAATGGACATAATAAAAGGCATGATCATTTCCACCACGTCTGGTTTTCAAAAAGCTCTGCTAGTCACATGGTTGGCTATACAACCTGTATAACATAGAAATCAGAGTTCATTTTTGTTATCTCCTTCTGCTGCATCTTCAATGTTTAACCTTTAACTGTATGTGTTCATATATATAGATATGAATGTACATAAAACCTAACCACTTTCTACCATATAAAGTCAGTTTATTTAGAGTCCAGTTTTCTTATATTGACTTCCCTGGTGACTCAGATGGTAAAGCATCTGCCTACAATGCGGGAGACCTGGGTTCCATCTCTGGGTCCGGAAGATCCTCTGGAGAAGGAAATGGAAACCCACTCCAGTACTCTTGTCTGGAAAATCCCATGGACGGAGGCGCAAGGTAGGCTACAGTCCATGGGATCGCAAAAAGTTGGACATGACTGAGCAGCTTCACTCACTTTTCTCATATTATGAGGGCTTAACTTATTACCTGAAACTGGAACCCAGGGACACGCTGTAAATAAACACACACGTTTACTGTTGGTGACTTTCCTGCCTTCTGTATTTACGCTGATTGGAATCCAGATTTGGCAGTTAGGTTAGGATAGTCATTTGGGCCTGGGAGCTGGAAGCTGTGATAGAGGATAAAAAAATCAGTAATATGGACCCTTATTACTGGTTTACGGTCTGTTCTAATTCTTCATTTCTGCTTGGCTTCTGTTCTTTAGATATTATTTACAGCCTGTTTCTTTGGCTGCTGCTACCTCAGTTTCCTCATCAACATTTTGCCTGCGGGCATACATGCCAAGTTGCTTCAGTTATGTCCAACTCCTTGTGACCCTATGGACTGCAGTCTGGCAGACTCCTCTGTCCATGGGACTCTCCAGAAAGAATACTGGAGTGGGTTGCAGACCTTCCTTTAGGGGATCTTCCCAACCAAAGGATCAAACATGAGTCTCTGGAATTGGCAGGCAGATTTTTTTACCACTAGTGCCAACTGGGAAGCCCACATTTTGCCTAGTTCTTTACTATTCTCTATCTACTTTTGTTTTCCTATGCTAATTTGGCTTCTAGGATATAGCTACTTAACAAATACTGATTTGTTAAGTCCTCATGAGAATAAGACTGGACAAAAATGAATCAACAGTGACACAGCAAAAGTTGCACTGGACAAATTTATACAGTCAAGAAAGACTATTCAAGACTATTGTAATAGGAGAGAGAGAGAGAGAGAGAGACTAGAACTAAGTCTGAACTCAAATCTGCTGAGACAAAGGGTAGGAGGGTTTTTAAAGGCTGGAGTGAGCTAACTAAAAAGTATTGGAGAAATTCAGGGGGAGGTTAATCACTAGGATGTGCTGAACACATTGAATTATTTCCTTATTTTACAGATATTTTAATCTGCAATTAGACCATCTGTGCTTGCTAATTGGCACCCACCAAAGTTTGACTGCTACCCTCTAGCAGAAACTACAGGATGGGGTAATATCCTCTTTGATGATTGCATTTCAAAAGGATGGCTCCCAGGTCTTCAAGAAAGGCACGCCTGGTTTGTAAAACTGGCAGTTCGGTTCAGTCTCTCAGTTGTGTCCAGCTCTTTGCGACCCCATGGCCTGGAGCACACCAGGCTTCCCTGTCCATCACCAATTTCTGGAGCCTGCTCAAACTCATGTCCATTGAGTCGGTGATGCCATACAACCATCTCATCCTCTGTCATCCTCATCTCCTCCTGTCCTCAATCTTTCCCAGCATCAGGGTCTTTTCCAATGAGTCGGTTCTTCGCAGCAGGTGGCCAAAGGATTGGAGCTTCA
This sequence comes from Cervus canadensis, assembly GCF_019320065.1. Lineage (NCBI taxonomy): Eukaryota > Metazoa > Chordata > Mammalia > Artiodactyla > Cervidae > Cervus > Cervus canadensis. The sequence goes on along the minus strand of NC_057397.1, from coordinate 5,232,759 downwards.
GCTTCAGCATTAGTCCCTTCCAATGGATATTCAGGACTGATTTCCTTTAGGACAGACTGGTTTCATCTCCTTGCAGTCCAAGGGACTCTCAAGAGTCTTCTCCAACACCACAGTTCAAAAGCATCAATTCTTTGGTGCTCAGCTTTCTTTATAGTCCAACTCTCATATCTATACATGACTAGTAGAAAAACCATAGCTTTGACTAGACAGACCTTTGTTGGCACAGAAATGTCTCTGCTTTGTAATATTCAGTCTAGGTTGGTCATAGCTTTTCTTCCAAGGAGCAAGAAGCTTTTAAAAAGATTCACCTACATCTCAAAGGGGCAGAGAAAGAATTTACAGTTTTAAGTATTTGAGAAAAAGAGAAGACAGAGCCTCCAGTCAGGAAGAGGCCTATCTAAAGTTCTGTCATACTCTGGGAAGTGTTAAGACAAGTGTAAACAGAGAACTGCATAAGGCAGGATTTCCCATTCTTGTGCTAGGTTCTTTGCTTATTTGTTTCTGTTTTTCTTCCCAGTTACTCTATTTCCTATCTCCTTTAGTTATTAGTGGATCTTACACTGACAAAAAGACACACACAGTTTTAATGATGAAATATATTTTGGAAATATATGTTAAAATTATTTTTGGAAAACTTCTCAGAGTCTCTCTTATCCTGATGTAAATTATGAATCTTACAAAGATTATATTGTGTAGTGTTTACAGTGAATTATTTTTAACAGAAATATCTTCAGGTTTAATTTTATACAGAGTCAAATATTTGAATTACTCTAGAACATACTGTCTTCTAAAATAAGTTTTGGTAAGTTACATCATTTCTCTGTCAGGATAGGAGGCTAGAAACACTGGAGAAAGTAGACCAAAATTTCAAATTTCCTTACTGAAAGGTTTATTTGCTAAAACAATAATTATTTGACTAAGTCATAGCTGCCTTCATTTGTCATAAGTCCTGTAATAATTATTCTATTTAGAATACAAAACACCAAAACTAAAAGTATATAAACAACCAAAGAAATATGTCTTATTATTTTTTGATTCTTCTTCTTTTCAGAAAAATTTGATTTTACCCTATCTACATTTATCAATATAAGATTTTAAAAAATTATGATTTATCCGATGACTCTTCAGGCTTGGATCTCAGCTAGATCAACTGAATCAAAATTAACTTCTACTTTAATAGCTAACATTAGACAAATAATCAGAAAATACAGTCTGTGCTATTTTACATTCACTATATGGTCTAGATAATTCCCATCTACGTTCCACCCATCTCTCTGAGGTAAGGATATATTGGAATTACTTGATTCTAAAGAGAAGAGTTCTAATTACCCTTCAGATAATCATCCTGTAGAAAGATTGAACTTAAAATTTAAAATCGTGTCCACAGAAAATTTGCAAAATGACTTCTCAATCCGCCATTGAAACTGGAGAGACAACAAGCAGTCCACTCTGAGAAGCCTTGGTCACTTTGTGCCTGAAATTCCCCTCCCCCAACTAGAGACGCCTTGCAGTTCAGTTTGGGAAACTTTTCCTTAAAAGCAGAACTATTAGGAACTAACAGAATGACTGGAAGCACCAGGGGTTTTTTTTGAAAGGTCACTTTGGCATTATAAGGGGTCTGAAAATCTCTGAAACCACAACCCAGAAAATTAGACTATGACCTGCATGGTATATGATCACATCAATTGATGTAGAGAAAGCATTTGACAAAATCCAACACCCATTAATGGCACATTTAACAAAATCCAACACTTCCATGGTATAAACTCTCAATAAGTCAGAAATAGGGGGGAATTACCTCAACTTGATTAAATTGCCACTACAAAAAGTCTACAACTAACAACAACTTTAATGATGAAAGACTTAATATTTTTCCCGTAAGATCAAGAATCAGGCAAGGATGTCCACTCTTACTAATCTTATTCAGTATAGCACTGAAGATCTAACCAGAGGAACAAAAAAGAAATAAAAGGTATAAATGTGGGAAAGGAAGAAATAAAATGGTTCCATTTTCATGTGACATAATTGGTTACATGGAAAATCTTAAGGAATTTATAAAAAGTTTTGTAATTAGTAAGCACATTTAGCAAACCACAGGATACAAGATCAGTAAACAAAATTTAATCACAATTCTAAATGACAACACACATGAAGAAGTTAAAATTCAGCATAGTATGATTTACAATTGATTCAGAGAAGATACACATTTGTTGAGTATTATAAAATTCTGATGAAAGAAATTAATGAAAACCCAAATGAACAGAGAAAAATACTGTTTCTGGTTTGGAATATTCAACATAATAAACACATTTTTTCTCCCCAAATTTATCTTCTGGTTGAATGCAACTCATAACAAAATCCCAGTAGAATTTTTTTGCGGGGCGGGGGGGGGGCAGAAATAGACAAAACTGTTATAAAATTTCTATTAAAAGGTACAGGCCTAGAATACTCAAAAACTCGACAAAGAAGAACAAAATGGGAGGTATCACTCTATTCAATACTGAGATTTACTATGTAGCTATTATAATCAAGACAGTATGGAACTGGTGAGGACATGAACACATGGATCATGGAACAGAAAAAAGGCCATGGAAAGAGAATCATATAAATGTGTTGAACTGATTTTTGACAGAGGAGCAAAATTGATTAAATGGAAGAAGAAGACCATTTTCAACAAATGATGCTGGAACAATTTGACATCCACAGCGGGGGATAAATGGACTTCATCCTAAACCTCATGCTCAAAATGGATCACAGATTTAAATGTAAAACCTAAAATTCAACTTTTCTTTTAGAAAAAACAAAAGAAAGAAACCTCCAGAATTGATGGATAAACAACGGGTTATTTGTCTTGACACCAAAAGTACAATACACAAAAGAAGAAAAATGGATAATATAAAAATAATTTTTAAAAATTTGTACAATAGGAGGGAGATTCAGAAGGGAGGGGACACATGTATGCCTATGGCAAATTCAGGCTGATGTATGGCAAAGGCCATCACAGTATTGTAAAGGAATTATTCTCCAGTTAAAATAAATAAATCTTTTATAAATTTGCACAAAGTATACATGCAACAGATGAAAAGTTATAGAATGGTGTATAAGAGGGTAAAATAAGACATACTTAATGGTGGCGGATCATTGAAAAACCAAGAGAGTTCCAGAAAAATATCTACTTCTGCTTTATTGACTATGCCAAAGCCTTTGACTGTGTGGATCACAATAAACTGTGGAAAATTCTGAAAGAGATGGGACTACCAGACCACCTGACCTGCCTCTTGAGAAGTCTGTATGCAGGTCAGGAAGCAACAGTTAGAACTGGACATGGGACAACAGACTGGTTCCAAATAGGAAAAGGAATATGTCAAAGCTGTATATTGTCACCCTGCTTATTTAACTTATATGCAGAGTACATCATGAGAAATGCTGGGCTGGATGAAGCACAAGCTGGAATCAAGATTGCTGGAAGAAATGTCAATAACCTCAGACATGCAGATGACACCACCCTTATGGTAGAAAGTGAAGAAGAACTAAAGAGCCTCTGGATCAAAGTGAAAGAAGTGAGTGAAAAACTGGCTTACAGCTCAACATTCAGAAAACTAAGATCATGGCATCTGGTCCCCTCACTTCATGGCAAGTAGATGGAGAAACAGTGGAAACAGTGGCAGACTTTATTTTTGGGGTCTCCAAAATCACTGCAGATGGTGACTGCAGCCATGAAATTAAAAGATGCTTACTCCTTGGAAGGAAAGTTATGACCAACCTAGATAGCATATTAAAAAGCAAAGACATTACTTTGCCAACAAAGGTCCATCTAGTCAAGGCTATGGTTTTTCCAGTGGTCATGTATGGATGTGACAGTTGGACTATAAAGAAAGCTGAGCACTGAAGAGTTGATGCTTTTGAACTGTGGTGTTGGAGAAGACTCTTGAGAGTCCCTTGGAGTGCAAGGAGATCCAACCAGTCCATCCTAATGGAGATCAGTCCTGGGTGTTCATTGGAAGGACTGATGTTGAAGCTGAAACTCCAATACTCTGGCCACCTGATTTGAAGAACCGATTCATTTGAAAAGACCCTGATGTTGGGAAAGATTGAGGACGGGAGGAGAAGGGGACGACAGAGGATGAGATGGTTGGATGGCATCACCAACTCGATGGACATGAGTTTGAGTAAACTCCAGGAGTTGGTGATGGACAGGGAGGCCTGGCGTGCTACGGTCCATGGTGTGGCAAATAGTCAGACACGACTGAGCGACTGAACTTGACTGAACTGAACTGAATAGCGGTGGAACTGTTAACTCTGAGCGTGGATACACGAACCACATCTATGGTAAAATTGCAGAGCATTCAGTATCTGCATAATGTACAAATGAGCCTAAGTAATACTGTGGAAATCTAAATAATATCAGTGTGCTGTACCAAGTGTTTGAATTGATACAATACTAGTCGTTATCAGTATCCCAGTCTTCACAGAAGAGCCTAAGATTTCCGTAATTAGTAGGTGGCAGAGTCCAGATGTGAATGCAGGCATCCTCGCTACAAATCCTGTTCTTATCCAGCCTACATACCTCCCCTTACTGCCCGCGGAGACGGATGTGTGGGGAGCCCATCTGGGAATAAGGCACAGCCTGGATTTCTATTCTTGTCACTAAGTCTCTGAATGACTTGTACAAGTTGTCATTTCTTCTCTAGGTGGCGTTTTTCATATGGAGTTAGAAATACAGCTTCTGGGATTAGATAGACCTGAGTTTAAATTCTATCTTTGTGATTCTGGGCAAAGACCTTATCCTTTCTGTTATTCCTAACCTCTCAAGTATATTCTCCTTAGGAAAAATTAGTTGTGCTAGGTAAGATCACACTTGAAAAGTGCTTTGTTCATCACTTGGAACATAGAAAATATGCAATATAGTATGTTCTTTATTTACCACAAAATAGAATAAAGGAACTACAAGTGAACAATTTATCTTTGAAATTTTAGAATATATGTAAATATATATATATATACACAAACATTTTTATATATATATATATATATATATATATATATATATATAAAACTTCATATGTAGATCACTTCCAAGGTCCTTTTCATTGCAAATATTTTATGACACTTATATGATTGTGATTTGCTGGTAAATGTATCTGGGGGAATCACTAATTATCTTCTAGTAATGTTATTTTAATTTAAAAAGCATTTAGTGAGGGCCTAATATGAGCCAGACATTTGAAAAGAAGTAAATGAGCCCATCAATCCTAGAGAAAGGTCTGTTCTGGTAAAAGCAGTGTCTGCAGTACAAATTCTCTCCAGAGCAGCAGGCCTGGTGGAACTCTGTGACGGTGAAATGTTTTATATCTGCTGTCCTACCAGTACCACAGTCTCTAGCCACATGCAGCTATTGATCGTTTGACATGCAGCTACTACAACAGGACAATTGATTTTGAATTTTATGTAGTTAATCTACATTAAGTAGTCACAGGTGGCTGGGATCCTCTGTGGAACAGCATAGGTCTTAGGGAAGGAAATGTACAAGAGGTAAGTAATCTTTAAATTTAAGAAGGCAAAGCAAGAAGCAGGTGGAAAAGCAGAATAGTGAAGCCTATTTATTTATTTTTTTTGGTTGTTGATGGCATATATGCTAAAATAAGGTATGTACACCTTCATATTTTCAGATTACATTATAAAACATTTATTTGGGGTTAAGTACTTGCAAAGGATACATTAAGCATGGCTCTTTAAAATCAAATCATCCTTTTAGTTTAGAAATGAGTCAAATGAAAGTTGAAGACCAAAATAATTCAAAATCCATCAAAATTCATTTAGAGCAACCAAAAATAAGTTCCTTTTAATAGTCTAGAATATTATAATATTAACTTTTCTCCTGGAATGTACATTTGTATTCAAACTGTATTTCAGAATTTCATTGTAATGTATATTTTATGTTTAACATATTTCATCAGTCAATAATACCTGTAATTCTCTGCAACTAGTTTTTAAAAATCTTTGTTGATGATATCTTAAATGCTAACAAATTTTTTAAAAATTATTGATTGTATTTATCATTATCATTATGAGAATTAACAGGCTGTCAATAAGATAAATTTACTCCCACATTCACTTCAGTATTATTCACAATAGCCAAGATATAAATACAACCTAGGTGCCCATCAATGGAAAAATGGATAAAGAAGGTGTGTGTGTGTGTGTGTATTTCACTGTGGGTGTGTATATACACATGCACAATGAAACAGTTTTCATACCTGGGAAATAACGACATTCTGTCATTTGCAACAACAGGGATGGTCATTGAGTGCAGTATGCTAAGTGGGATAAGTTAGAGAAAGTCAAGCAGTCAAGTACTTCACGATTGCATGATGTATCACCTATATATAGATTAAAATGGACAAACTCAAAAAAAACCCAAAGAACAGAGAGCAGAATGGTGGTGGTATCCCCGCACCAAGGCCTGGGGGACAGGGAAGTGGGAAGATGTTGGTCATAGGGTGCAAATTTTCAGTTTGAAGACAAAAGAGGTTTGAGTTGAATGTACAGCATCATAATTATAGTTAATGTACAGTATTAAATCTTTGAAAGTTGCTGAGAAAGTAGATCTTAAATGTTCTCACCAATCTGAGGTGATGGAGGTGTTAGCTAATGCTACAGTGGAAAGCATCTTGCAGCATATCAGTATCTCAAATCAACACTTTGTTCACCTTAAACTTAACACAACATTCTATGTCAATTATACCTCAATAAAGCTGAAGGTAAAGAAAATGAATAAATAAAAAAGAAACACATCAAATGTGTTAAAATTATCCAGCCAATAAGCTACAGAACCAAGCTGACAACAAAGTCTGTTTGGGGACTCTATCTCAACTGATTCAATGTGCTCTGGGGGTGTCTACACACCAGGACGATACACTATATTATGTTTCTGGGTAGGTGGGGGACAGGCTCTTCTGCAAAGTGTAAGAAGGACAGTTGGGAAATGGGCAGTGGGGAAGGCAAGCCTTCACAGGCCCTTGACTAGGTAGATCAACATTGAGAAAGAGGAAATTAGCAAGATCTTGCCATCAACTCCTTTCAAACTACCTAAGAGTCATCCTGCAGATAGACCTGCCCTGTGCAGGTGCCCACCAAGCGTTTCTGGAGGTTGTCCGCTGTGACCCGGGCAGAACGTACGAGAAGCGAGAACCTGAGGCCAGACTTCGACAGTGTCATCCACAGGATGACAGCCACAGCCTCTACCCACGTTGCTGACACACCCGTTCTTACGTGTATGCATATATGTCTAGAGAACGACTTTTGTTCACATGTGTGCCAGGCACTCAGCTAAACCAATAGTTCTTAATCTTGAAGGTGAATCAAAGACACAAATGGAGATTTACAGAATCAGATAACTGAATCAGATTCTCCTAGGTTTTTATTTACATATTTTAAATGTCTAAGGAAAAAGTTGACATGTAGACAGGAGGAACAAACTGTGTATAAAAGTGTGATGGGAAGACAGTGAACAGCCAGCCCCAGATAAGAGGCTCTCATGAGCAAGGGGGAAGAGAAAGGAGGAGAGAGACATCATTTTAGCAAAACTGCAGAGCAGCCACATGAGGGTTTTACCCACGCACATGCTGTCCTCAGCCTCAAGACTGGCACTTTCTGCCCCATCCCATTTTCCCCCAGCCTCTCCAGGACCTCGCTTATGACATGGGGAGTGGCAAAGTTGGCAGAGACGGGGTTTATTTAATGAAAAGATGTAAATACGTACTTTCATAATGCTGCGGCAGCTCGGTACAGTTCAATTGAATCTCAGCAAGATTACTCCTGCCCCAAATTGCTTTAGATACAGTTATATTTATTGTGTATTACCATATTCTAAATTACTTTTCCTATTTTATCTGCCTTTGTCCTTAATCACCAGGAGCCTCACCCGAGTCAGCAGCAATTTCAAGGAAGATTTTCCGTTCTGCGTGTGGGTATTAAATTGAGATTCTTTTAGGGTCTGATCTTCAGCAGATGCATGGATTCATTTATTTTTTCATCACTCACTCATTCAATACACTCCCCTTGTGACCCTGAGCTGGATGGAGCATTGAGGCAGGAGTCGAGGAACAAACAGAAGAGGACAGTAACACTGTGGAGGTAAAAACCCCTTATGTTATAAGAAATCTGAGGTCTGGGCTGGTGTGGGGACTTTATCAAAGTTACACTGCTCAGTGATGGCTAGATAATGATACGATATTTTACAGGCTTTTTCATGTTTTGTCTCTTTACTACGTATTTGTGTTTGGTCTAAGCGTGCCTATTCATGAGGAAGAAGACAACTGTGACAGAGATCCATGCATTTGCCCACGTATACTGGACCTATGGGCTTTCCAGGTGGGACAGTGGTAAAGAACCCACCTGCCAATGCAGGAGACACAGGGGATGCAGGTTTGATCCTTGGGTCATGATGATCCTCTGGAGGAGGAAGTGGCAACCCACTTCAGTATTCTTGCCTGGAAAATTCCAGGGACAGACGAGTTTGGAGGGTTACAGTGGGGCCACAAAGAGTCAGACACAGCTGAGCACACGTGCACACACACACACATTGGAACTATGAGTTGCCAGATTTCTATCTCAGAATGGCCACACCTTATTGCTTGAAAAGGATGCACAGCTTTTGAAATGCACCCAGAATTGTGTGACAGTCACACCCTAACCTTCTTCAGCAAGCTTTTCTCTCATTCTACCTTGCCTCCATTTGTATTTCTGAAATTAGAAATTTCACACATACCTGATGAACCACGCACTACGATGTTACATATGTTAATGTGTGAAAGTCGCTCAGTCGTATCTGACTCTTTGCGACCCCATGGATTCTCTACGCCGGAATACTGGAGTGGGTACCTCTCCCTTCTCCAGGGGTTTTTCCCAACCCAGGGATCGAACCCAGGTCTGCCTCATTGCAGGGCGATTATTTACCACTTGAGCCACCACTTCATAAATATTGTTCCACTTACCTAGAGTCCCAAACTTGCTGAGTGACCACGTGGAAAAGACATATTCCTTCAAACTCTCCAACCATCTTCCTGGAAGCTTCTCTGGAGTAATCTGTGAGAGGTCAGTCTCCACTATCTCAGAAAACACATGCATTTAATATTGGGCCACACCCTGCTGAGCTCTGCCTACTTCAGGTTTCACTATTATTTATTTCTATTCAATGGGCTAGTCAAAGAAGAGACATTCTCAATTTTTCTCACTTCTTTTTTAGCTATTAGCTACTAAGCTGTGTGTGCATGCTAAATTGCTTTAGCCATGTCTGACACTTCGCAATCTCATGGACTGTAGCCTGTCAGGCTCCTCTGTCCATGGGATGGGATTCTCCAGGCAAGATTACTGGAGTGGGTTGCCATGCCCTCCTCCAGGGGATCTTCCTGACCCAGGGATTGAACCTGGGTCTCCTGCATTTCTGGCAGATTCTTTACCACTGAGCCACCTGGGAAGCCCAGCTCCTAAGCTAACCTGTCATAAATAAATCCCACACATTTTTTTTAGTGTAAAATACATACCAAAATGTATAATGGAAATAAAACTTCAACAGAAGAGATGTCTGGTTTTGCTCATATAAAAGTAGCATGCAGGTGAAGAGCGGGTGAGCTGGGTAGGGGTGCCCCCAGGGCAGGCTGACAGGGCACAGCCCTCTCAGCGCATCTTTCTTCCTAAACATGAACGCTGTATCATCCTTCCTTAGAGGCCCTGACCCAACACCACTCTATTACCTAACTGTTTGGGGCTCCTGGGTGAAGACCAAGCCTCTTTGACACATCTAGATGTGGTTCATTGTGCTCAAGAAAACAAACTACCCTTGTAGTTCCTAGTTCTCTGGAATTAGAAATTTCAAGCATACCTGGTGAACCATGCACTGTGATGTCACATCGTTTTTAAAATACTGTTCCACTTACATAGAGTCCTATACTTGCTGTATTAACACATGGGAAAGACCAATATTCCTTCAAACTCTCTCCAAGAAAATTTGATTCACTTTCCAGGTGCACACGTGCACACACACACACACACACACACAGAGTATTAAAATATTAATAAGAACAGGATAAACCCATTTTTAAAAACACACATTTAAAAAATAACATCTACATATAATAGACAAAAGTCAATCTCATGTTTGATATAAGATGTTTCTCAATTTTCATTTGGATGAATTACATTTGTAGAGTCAGAATATGGCTACAGTAATTGTCTTTCTATTCCTTCCCATAGGGTAACTGGCTTCCTACCACCAACATGCAGGGTTTTTTTATTTAGATATGGAACCTGAGCTTTGGGCCTTTCGTTCTTTGTCTATTCTTGTAAACCAGCTCTTCCCTTCCCTGTAATTATCCTCCCCCATCTCTTCCAGCTCCTTCTTGCCATTCAATTCTCTAAATTTAAATGTCACCTTCTCTGGACACCCAATCCAAGGTCATCAGACATTAACTATATAACACAGCATCAAATTTACTCTCAAAGAATGCATCGGCATCTAAAAGGATCCTTTTTTATGTATCTGTTGTCTGTCTCCCTCTGGCTAAAGCCAGCCCCATGACAGGAAGGCTTTGTCTGTCTGACTCCTTGCTTTCACTTCCATCACCTGGAATACTATCTGACGTATAGTTGCCACTCTGTAAATATTTAACTAATCGATTAAGTAATGAATAAGTCATTCCTTTATTTTGAGCCTCAGCAGCTTCATTCTGGCCTCATTCAGGTGCATATTCAACTGGCCGTCAGAACGCTGTAAAGTTCGTAAGCTTGGTTCTCAGAAGCAGCACGGAGTGGTCAAGGGAGGAGTTTTGCCGCCAGTTATCCACGGGTTATATCACCAGCTGTCATTTACTAGGATTGGCCACGGGACAGTTATTTCATCTTTTTAATTCTAATTTTCCTTATTTGTAAAACTGGAATAGTTAAACATATTATCCACAGTAGGTTGCTACATGAAATAAATGTTATAATACCTATAGGATGCATAGTTGTTCAGTAAAGGTTAGCTTTGATACTATTCATATTTCTAATTCCAGTATCTCTTGGTCTCTAGGCTCTTTTTTTACAGAAAACAAGATGAGTGGAATCCGGAAACAATAAGGTAGCTCGTCAAGGCAGGGCCAGCCTTTAATGTGTCAGGAGCTTTAGTGGCCATTAGTCTTTCTACTGAGGTCAGTGGCTGTCCATGAAGACCCTGCTTTTGCAATTACTTTGGGGATACTTTCATCCCCAGAAGGCAGCCAGATGCTCCTCTAACTTTGGGTACCATAGATGTCTTTAGATAATAAATAGAGGGTGTTCTGTCTCATTAATTATGGGTTTAATAATCACTTCCTATTGAAGTAATAGACAACTAATTGTGCTAATAAGTTTAAATTGGATGTGTGCTTACCAGCTTCAGTGTTTTACTGTTGGCATGGTTTCAAGCCGCAATTTAGCTCCTGGGGAGAATGAAAGCAGCTGGTTTTGTTTTAGTTTGTTTTTCTATTTTTCTTCTTTTCAGTTTGGTAGTGGCCAGCAGCCTATTAGCCCCAGCTCTGAACTTACTGTAAAGACTAGGATCTCAGGCCTCTTTGAGATTCAGTTTCTCTATCTTTCAAATGGAATTAACTAGTAATACTGCAAAATGTTTGTATTTGCTACTTGCCAGGCATTGCCCTAAGCACGCTGGCAAGAACACTGGAGTGGGGTGCCATTTCCTCCACCAAGGGATCTCCCCAATCCAGAGAGCAAACCCACTTCTCTTAAGTCTCCAGCACTGGCAGGCGGATTCTTTACCATTGGCGCCACCTGGGAAGCGCCTTACTCATTTAAACCACCTAGCAGTTCCATTAGGTAGGTTACTGTCATCACCACATTTCACAGATGAGAAAACTGCATCACAGAGAAGGTTAGAAAATTGTCTAAGATTGCACAGCACACCAAGGTAGGCGCTCTGCTGTGACATCTGTGTTCTTGACCACTGTGACGCAGCCCCTCTAAAATGAAGTGTCCACTGAAAGGAGACATGAATCCTTGAACCTCTGATTAAAAGCAAATATCATATACTAACACATCTATGTGCAATCTAGAAAAGTGATGAACGTATTTGCAGGGCAGGAATAGAGATGCAGGCACAGAGAAAAAATTCTCTACTATATTAACTTAAGTAATCTTCTTACAAGTTAATTACAAGGCTTCAGGTGAGAAGTCATATGAAAAAAGAAATGGGTAACACCTTATTTACCACAGACCCTCAATATATTTTTGTTTCCCTCCCCTCCATTTGCCCTGCAGGTGAAGTGCTGGACTAGAAAACCAGAGGACTCTGAGAAGCATTTGATTCCAGCCCAGTATCTAAGCTAGAGCGCAGTATCGAACCCAGACAGCTCGTCAGACGCATCAGAGAGAATCAGGAGGGCACTCATCTATTCCGTACTTATAGGAAGACGCCATCCTTTGCAGAGGGCTCCTCTACCACGCTGTTTTAGGGTTGTGGACAGGGGACTATGTATCACACCACAGAGATAAAGGGCGGGCAGCATCAAAGCCTAGCTGCCCACACTGTGTGACCGGGAGGCCCGCACTGGAAAGGACCTTGTCAGCACATCCCTTGTGTCACTGGATCCAGGAACGTCTACTGCGAGGGACGTGGGGCCACTGCATCTGCGATACATCATGTGGGTGTTTTCTGTAAACTTGGACGCGGTTACTTCAATGTACAGCCCACTCTTCCTCTGGGGTCTCTTCATCACCAGCACACCTGGGGAAACCTTCCAGAACATGCCAAAACTCTCACTTAGGGGCTCTCTGTCTCAGATTTAGAGCAGTCATTTAAATTTCACCTCTCCTTTTCTGTCACAAAATGGAAATGTCCCAAACACCCCCAAACAGAGGGACTAAAGAGAAGCCATGAATCGAGGAATGAGGGGAGAGGACTAGGTTCTGTCGTGGGACAGTTTCTTAATGACAGACTGACAGCAAATTCCCCAGGAGTTATCAGTGCAAGGCCCCAGTGAGAGAGACCCCAGCTGGAAGATGCTGGTATATGAGAGGAAGGCATAACCAAGCGATTTTTCTATCATATCTGCTGAAATGTATTATGATGGGACTCTCAGGGTGCCAGCACTGCTATATGGGATTAATAAAAACTGAGCCACGGGTTCCAAAAGCTGGACTCAACTATTTTCCCTTTTATTTTGCCTACCTCTATGTTGCTCCTTATCATGGGCAGCTGGAAGCCACACATGTTTTAATCTTCATAAACTCTTATAGGTCTTCCTCTTTAAAACTTAAAAATCTCCTTTTCTCTAACTCCACTGACAATTTCTTCAGAATTTTATCTTTCAGTCATAAATTATAAAGTGATTAAAAATAATGATATACCCATATGGTCAGAAGCTTCAGAAAGAACACTGCCCTACTACCCAATACCCCACAGGGGCCAGCAAAGAGGGATCTGGATCAAAAGAGGAGACTCCCCCAACAGAAGCTGAGCCTCAGGCATGATTGATGCTGTGATCCACAGCTGCCCCAAACTAAAGATGGTTTTCTCTCCATTGACAACCCTGGGTTCTTGAATCTTTTGAAAGTCATTTAGTGGAAGTGGAGAACAAGGGGAAGTCTATTATCAATTGTCAGGTTGATATTGATTGATATCAAATCAATATCAAAATATGATATGGATAGAACTAACAGACTTTTTTTTTTGGTACAGTTCTATGTGCATTCTTGCCACCTCTTCTTAATATCTTCTACTTCTCTTAGGTCCATACCATTTCTGTCCTTTATTGTGCTCATCTTTGTGTGAAATGTTCCCTCGGTATCTCTAATTTTCTTAAAGAGATCTCTAGTCTTTCCCATTCTATTATCTTCCTCTATTTCTTTGCACTGATCATTGAGGAAGGCTTTCTTATCTGTCCTTGTTATTCTTCGGAACTCTGCATTCAAATAGGTATATCTTTCCTTTTCTCCTTTGCTTTTGGCTTCTCTTCCTTTCACAGGTATTTGAAAGGCCTCCTCAGACAGCCATTTTGCTTTTTTGCATTTCTTTTTCTTGGGGATGATCTTGCTCCCTGTCTCCTGTACAATGTCATGAACCTCTGTCCATAGTTCATCAGGCACCCTGTCTATCAGATCTAGTCCCTTGACTCTATTTCTCACTTCCACTGTATAATCGTTAGGGATTTGATTTAGGTCATATCTGAATGGTCTAGTGGTCTTCCCCACTTTCTTCAATTGAAGTCTGAATTTGGCAACAAGGGGTTCATGATCTGAGCCACAGTCAGCTCCCAGTCTTGTTTTTGCTAACTGTCTAGAGTTTCTCCATCTTTGGCTGCAAAGAATATAATCACTCTGATTTTGGTGTTGACCATCTGGTGATGTTCATGTGTAGAGTCTTCTCCTGTGTTGTGGGAAGAGGATGCTTGCTATGACCAGTGCATTCTCTTGGCAGAACTCTATTAGCCTGTGTCCTGCTTCATTCTGTACTGCAAGGCCAAATTTGCCTGTTACTCAAGCTGTTTCTTGACTTTCTACTTTTGCATTCCAGTCCCCTATAATGAAAGAGACATCTTTTTTGTGTGTTAATCCTAGAAGGTCTTAAACATCTTCATAGAACTGTTCAACCTCAGCCTCTTCAGCATTACTGGTTGGGTGTTGCACTCAATATGCCAGTTGAGTGCTGCACTCAATATGCCAGCAAATTTGGAAAACTCAGCAGTGGCTACAGGACGGGAAAAGGTCAGTTTTCATTCCAATCTCAAAGAAAAGCAATGCCAAAGAATGCTCAAACTACTGTACATTACACTCATCTCACACGCTAGCAAAGTAATGCTCAAAATTCTCCAAGCCAGGCTTCAACAGTACATGAACTTTGAAATTCCAGATGTTCAAGCTAGATTTAGAAAAGGCAGAGGAAACAGAGATCAAATTGCCAACATCTGTTGGGTCATAGGAAAAGCAAGAGAGTTCCAGGAAAGCATCTACTTCTGCTGTATTGATGATACCAAAGCCTTCGACTGTGTGGATCACAATAAACTGTGGAAAATTCTGAAAGAGATGGGAATATTAGACCACCTGACCCACCTCTTGAGAAACCTGTATGCAGGTCAGGAAGCAATAGTTAGAATTGGACATGGAACAACAGATTGGTTCCAAATAGGAAAAGGAGTATGTCAAGGCTATATAATGTCACTCTGCTTATTTAACTTATATACAGAGTACATCATGCAAAATGCTGGGCTGGATGAAGCACAAGCTGGAATCAAGATTGTCAGGAGAAATATCAATAACCTCCAATATGCAGATGACACCACCCTTATGGTAGAAAGTAAAGAAGAACTAAAGAGCCTCTTGATCAAAGTGAAAGGGGAGAGTGAAAAATTGGCTCAAAGTTCAACATTCAGAAAACTAAGATCATGGCATCCAGTTCCATCACTTCATGGCAAATAGATGGAGAAACAGTGGAAACAGTGGCAGACTTTATTTTTGGGGTCTCCAAAATCACTGCAGATGGTGACTGCAGCCATGAAATTAAAAACGCTTACTGCTTGGAAGAAACGTTATGACCAACTTAGCATATTAAAAAGCAGAGCCATTACTTTGTCAACAAAGATCCATCTCATCAAGGCTATGGTTTTTCCAGTAGTCATGTATCAATGTGAGAGTTGGACTATAGAGAAAGCTGAGTGCCAAAGAATTGATGCTTTTGAACTGTGGTGTTGGAGAAGACTCTTGAGAGTCCCTTGGACTGCAAGGAGATCCAACCAGTCCATCCTAAAGGAAATCAGTCCCGAATGTTCATTGGAAGGACTGATGTTGAAGCTGAAACTCCAATACTTTGGCCACCTGATGCAAAGAGCTGACTCATTGGAAAAGACCCTGATGCTGGGAAAGATTGAAGGAAGGAGCAGAAGGGGATGACAAAGGATGAGATGGTTTGATGGCATCACCGACTCAATGGACATGAGTTTGAGTAAACTCTGGGAGTTGGTGACGGACAGGGAGGCCTGGCGTGTCGCAGTCCATGGGAATCACAAAGAGTCGGACATGATTGAGTGACTGAACTGAACTGAACAGACTCTTACAGCTCATTAGCAATGTCCAAAGGATTTCTAAAGAAAAAATAGAGATGCTTTCTTTAATAGTCTCCAAAAGTACTTTTGAAAGAAAACCTTATTTTGTATATTAAAAACATACAACTAGTGATATCTTCACCCAATACAGAGGGGAGATAAAGACTCATGCAGGACTCTTTGAGAAACCTCTTGGGGAATGCTGTTCTAGTGTAATATCTTCATTTGATAGATAAGGGACCTGAGGAGGATGGGATAACTTGCCTGGGTCCCCCAATTATTTAGCAGCAGATCCATGACCTAAACCCAGAACTTTGTCAGAATAGGTCAGTGTGAATTTCTATTGCACAAGGTTGCCTCTCTGGGCAGCATTTAGTCTTCTTCACTTTTGTCTTACAAGGGATAAGAAAGCAGGGTTTGATCATGAGAGCATTCATGAAGATCCAGAGGATATTGCATTCCTACATGTATCAGGGCGGTCAGGTATAAGCCACCAGCTGCAGGACACAGCAGGAGGAAGATCAAGCAAACGTCTTAAGCACATACGATACACACCATATATCTGGCTAACTGTTTATACATGCTATTTCAGATAACTTACAAATTAAGTAATTAGCCTTAATTTACATGTGAGGATGCTACGTTTCCAATAGGTTAAATAATCATCATCTCTCTCTGCAGGCATGTTGTGAATCTGGTTCTCAACCCTTGGTCTATATGGAGACATCTGGAGATGAAAAGACTGAATCAATCTGCCTTTGAATCTCACCAAGAGTTAGGGAAACCCCGATGGAGAAGAGAGAAGCTGAAGTTCTTTAGAAGTTGATTTTTCTATCCTTTTTTGTTTCTTAGCTGTTCTTTTGTTTTTCTCTAATAAACTTCCCTCTCTGGTTCTCTTACCAGGACCCCTGCATACGGCCGGCATATGTTTCATTCTCAGTTCTCTGAGGAAACGTCAATACCCTCAGTACTGTGAAGAAGAGACATGAGGTGGGTCTGGGCATGTCAGCTCACCTGTGTGAAGATGTGCGTGTGATGGGGAACCCAGCTGCCTCACGCAACTGCACGACTCCTGGGAAGAAAAGACAAGGTGAGCCCTTGGGTTCTTCCAGAATCTTCAAAATGCCCATGGGATACAAATGCATCAACCTGATGATGTTTTCCCCAATACCCTGTGGCAGTGAGTACTGAGCTCCCATTCCAAAGCACAGAGATGATGGTGGGAAGTGTAGCCGGTCATCTAGAAGACTTGCTTCAAGAGGCAAGGACAGCCTCTCCCTGCTTCTACTAAGTTTGTCTTGTTAGCCATGCTCACGTTAGTCCTTGAAGATATTTTTTTGCTGAGTACCTTATGACAATGTCCTGCCACTTCCCTTCATTTATCCTTCGCTCCATTCACACGATGCTACTCGTGGACACGGACACACGCCAGCCATTCCTCTTATATCTCTGAGCCATTCCCCATACTGGCTGTCATCCTCTCTCTTCTGGCTAGGGAACTCTAAAAAGCAGTATCAGCTTTTTCATTCATTGTCCACACTGAGCTGATCCCTTCATGGTCTGAGTTTCCCTGGCACCTGTAGAGACCTCATACCATCTGCCTAGGTTTATACTAAGTTTGGGTTTGTGGACGACCAACTTGACATACGCTTTTTGTCCAGGTAGAGTTATTCATAATGCTCCCATTTACATACTCAAAAGTACATGGTTAGGATGAAAATTATATGATCCCCTGCACTTATCCTGCTGTAGATATTGGTCTATTTCCTCTGCTAGACCATGAGTCCCTGACAGGTCATGAATCACATTTTATATGGCGTAACATCCCCTGTGGCTACTAGTACATTTGCAGATTGAATGCAAACAACTACTTCCCAAGGTCACCAGGTCTGTCTTAACCCATGCTTTCTGTTCTCTGCAAGATAACCACACTGGAAATGAGATCAGTTCCTACAGAGACACTGGCCGACACCTCCCTCTTCCTTTGCTGCCCATCCGCAGTGTCACCTTCACTGAGGTCTCTCCAGTCCCCCACTCAGAATCATCGCTTCCCTCATCCACCACACCAGTGTGTGGGATACCCCACGTCACACTGGGTGACACGTGTGATGACCTGCCCTCCCACCCCAGTCTGCAGATGATAACATTGTCATCACCAGTGGACATGATACCACAAGCACTTCCACTACCAGTAATCGCTAACTGAGGCTTTGGGCTTTCTGTAAGTTAGGTGTGACGCCAGGCAATTCGTGTGTATCATCTCATGGAATCCTCTCAGCAAACCTGTGAGTGGCTCACACAGTTTTAACCAGTTTTACAAGGAAACTGTGATTCAAAAAGTTAAAAATAATTTATCCAAAGTCATAGCACTTAAAAGTGGTAGACTTGAGATTCAAACTTAGTTTTTTCTAACTCTAGATCTAGAGTTACTCTAACTCATAACTCATGTAATATATGTATATATATGTAAATATATACATATATAACCTGATGAAAATTCTTAACTTATGTAAATATATGCATATACATGTGAACATATATATAAAATTTGATGAGAATACTTAATTTCTTCATTCATGTTGGACTCTTTTTCTATACCTTCATCGATATCTTGCTAGATAAATTTTTTTTTTCCTCCCAGAAATCTAAACCCTGTTTCAGATGTCTTCTGAAAGAAAAGTCAGAATCCACAGTCTTTCTAGCTGACATTTCTGAAAGAGAGGCATCTGGACAGAATTGGCAGTTATTGAATGGCGTGTGATTTCTTCACTGTTCTCTATACAGATACTCATTATCCCTTGATCCAAACAAAAGGGGAGTCTGATATCAAATTCTGCCTTGCCTTCAGCCCCAGTGGAAGGAATTTAATTCTTGGCTTATTTCACAAAATCCACCAACACATCTTTCAATACTTTAAGCCAGAGACATTGCTAAAGAAATTGTTCACCATGGGTGTTTGGTCCACGTGGGAAGTGAGAGTCTGTATCCACTTATAAGCCGTGTTTCACATCTTGTTCTATTAATGATGCTGCCTAACCACAAAGAACTGTTCAACGCAGGGTCCCAACAGGCCTCTGTTAACTGTGGACACACACCAAACACTTGGCAGTTCACAGTTTTTGTGCATTATCTTAACTGATTCTGATGAAACAGGCAGGGTGGAGATTAACAAGCCTGTTTTCCAGAAAAGAAAATGTAGACTAAGAAAGTTAAATGAAGCATTCAAACACTAATAAAAAGCAGAAATGAGTCTCTAGCTTTAGTTTTCCAACACCAGTTCCGGTTTTCTGTCTACTCCTTCTATTCTGTCATGCTCTGTTACAGAAATCTGAAAGTAAGGCTATTTTACAACCACAGCATGGGGTATCTTGAAAAACTTAAATTCATGAGCCATTTATTTAAAAAATTGTAAGCTGAGGTTGAATACTGAAATAGCTCCAGAGACCAGACCATAATTGGAATAACTGAAAAGTATGAAGTTCCACCACCACTGCTGTGACAGCCATTGGTATCTGTACGAAGCAAGCCAGTGAAAAAGCATCTGTGCAAAATAAGACTGATACGTCAGCTTGTAAACTGTTTTAAAATTCAGGATAGTCTCATATTCAAACAAGACTTTCTCAGACTTGTAAAATAAGTGTTCTACAAAAATAATGTTCCAGAGTCAAATACATTTTATAAAATCCGGAATCTATACCTTGCCCATGAAAATTCAGTGTGATTAAAATATTAAAACTTCTGAGAAGCCTTTCACTTAAAAACTACATTTTAAAATGTTTATCTTTGCTTCTAGTATTGAACAATTTAAAATTATACTTTTTAATCCATTTTGATACATATTACTTACTATTGTTGGGCTTCCCTGGTGGCCCAGTCAGTAAAGAATCAGCCTGCAACGTGGAGACCTGCGTTTGATCCCTGGGTTGGGAAGATCCCCTGGAGGAGGGCATGGCTACCGACTTCAGCATTCTTGCCTGGAGAATCCCCATGGACAGAGGAGCCTAGCTGCAAAGAGTCAGACATGACTGAGTGACTAAGCGCACCACAGCACTCGCTATTGTTGGTGTACATTTTAAGGTAACTTGCCTAATATAAGACATCAGCTACTTAGGGACACTACAGGTTTGAGTTTATATTTCTTTTCATATCCCTTTGTTGTTGTTTTTGTTTAGTCACTAAGTCATGTCCAACTCTTTTGTGACGCCATGGACTGTAGCCTGCCAGGCTCCTCTGTCCACGGGACTTCCAAGGCAAGAATAATGGAGTGCATTGCCGTGTCCTTCTCCAGTGGATCTTCCCGACCCAGGGATCAAACCCATGTCTCCTGCACTGGCAGGTGGATTCTTTATCACTGAGTCACCTGGGAAGCCCTCATATTATTTTAGCTTCCCTTAAATTCCAATGACAGAATCTGGAGTAGTAAATCTAGGACCTATAAACACAAAGTTACAAACAGAACAGCAATAGATTTCTTTCTGATATATAAGCCATTAGGGTAAATGAAGGTTTCTGTGAACCCTTGACAGGCACTTTTCAATTAGTTCTACTATTTGTTTCTCACAGCACACTAAAACCAAGGTAGATCCACACAGTAAGAGGTAGAACATCTCCTAGTGATGCTTTCTCTGCAGTAGAGACACCTGGACCACAAATCCAGATATCTGAAGCATCACATTAGGGTTTTTTTTTTAAATTTTCCATTATAGTTTATTATAAGATATTGAATATAATTCCCTGTGCTATATAGTAAATCCTTGTTATTTATCTATTTTATATATAGCATTGTGTATCTGTCAATCCCATACTCCTAATTTATCCTCTCCCTACATCTTCATTTCCCACCTTGCTTATTTTATATTTCTGTGAGTCTGTTTCTGTTTTGTAAATAAATTCATCTGCACTACTTTTTAGATTACACATATAAGTGATATATAATATTTGCATTTCTCTGAATTACCTTGCTTAGTATGATAATCTCTAGGTCCATCCACGTTGCAGCAAAGAGCAATATTTCATTCTTTTTTATGTCATGACTTCTATTCTTTTTTTTTTCCATTTATTTTTATTAGTTGGAGGCTAATTACTTTACAATACTGTAGTGGTTTTTGTCATACATTGACATGAATCAGCCATGGATTTACACTAGGTTTTACACTGTAGTGTGTATGATTGTCAAGTCTGTATTGATTGTCAAGTCAAGTATGATTGTCTAGTGTGTATGATTGTCAAGATTCCTTTTTGGAATTGGAGCTTTTAATTTTTTTAATTTTAAAAATGTATCATTTTAAAGTATAGTTGATTTACAATTGTGTTAATTTCTGTTGTACAGCTAAATGATTCAGTTATACATATACACAAACTCTTCCGTTTTCTTTTCCATTATGGTTTATCACGGGATATTGACGATAGCTCCCCATGCTCTACAGTAGGACCTTGGTGTTCATCCATCCTGTATATGATAGTTTGCACCTGCGAATCCCAAACTCCCAGACCTTCCCTCCCCAATTCCCTTATCCCTTAGCAACAAGCCTGTTCTCTGTGAGTCTGTTTCTGTTTTCTAGACAAGTTCATTCATGTCATATTTTAGATTCCATATATAAGTGGATATCATATGGTATTTGTCTTCCTCTTTCTGACTTTCTTCACTTAGTATGATAATTTTTAGCCCACCCATGTAGAGTCAAGATTTTAACCACTTTACTATTCTCCTTTCCCAAGTATTCTCTTCTCAGAGAGGCAGCAGATAATGAAAACTTCATTCAATGAGGAATGCTGTCCAAATACAATAGATTCTTGCTCCTAACTACATTTCTTAGATGCAATCTTTATAGCCATTTAAAACAGTATATCATAGTCAAGAGGGTATAGACACTAACATTGCTGCCTGGGTTTAAATCTTAGCTCTGTCAATTACTAACTGTGATTCTGGACAAGTTATTCAATGCCATGTGCTCCAATTTTCATATCTATAAAATGTGACATAATAATAGAACCTACTTCATATGACTGATGGGAAGATTAAATGAGCTCATACATGGCAAGTGCTAAATGCAACATATGTGCGAGATGTTACTACTCTCAGGGTTAGAGATTGAAGGACTGGGGTTTGGGTCTTGCCAGTCTTAGGCAGAAATGATATACCAGGAAACCATGTATGGAGAAAAGGTAGCTCTTTGAGCCATGGGGCAGGATAACCCAGAGAACACATACAAAGCATAGACTTGATAAATGCAGATGTGAAACGAATTCATGTTCATGGTCTCACTCTGGGATGAGAAACGTCCCCCCGGTTCTAATAGTCTGTAACAGCCATCACTTTTCTCTGAAGTGAAATCAAACAAATAAGAAAGACAATTGCTCCTCACTGGAAGAATTTCTCAAAGGCGAGTAGAACATTTTCTTTTGAGATTTCAGTGACTAAAGAAAGTGAAAGTGAAAGGGAAGTCGGTCAGTCGTGTCCAACTCTTTGTGACTCCATGGACTGTAGCCTACCAGGCTCTTCTGTCCATGGAGTTTTCCAGGCAAGAGTACTGGAGTGGGTCGCCATTTCAATACATAATCTGAATTCAGTCCCCAGCAGTGACAGAAATGAGGCTATTTTATGATAAAAATCTGAAATGGCTTAACTTGAAAGGAAATTGTACAATTTTATTCTCTTTTCAGCTTGGACAGTTGGTGTGTACAAGTACAGAAGTATATTAAGGAAGCAAAACCAGGCTCTTCTTGCTAAACATGCTGCTGCTGCTAAGTCGCTTCAGTCGTGTCCGACTCTGTGCCACTTCCTTCTCCAATGCATGACAGTGAAAAGTGAAAGTGAAGTCACTCAGTCCTGTCCGACTCTTAGCGACCTGATGGACTGCAGCCCACCAGGCTCCTCCGTCCACGGGATTTTCCAGGCCAGAGTACTGGAGTGGGGTGCCATTGCCTTCTCCATGCTAAACATGAGAGTTCCTTACATTTCAGATACCCTATGATATCCCTTAGACAAATAGTGATAATGATGCCTAGAGAAATGGCAAGGCATAATTAAATGACTCTGAAGACCTAAACCGTGGTCTATATTCAGCCACTGACCAGAGCTGAGAGTTCAAACAAGCCCATTTACCTCTCTGCTCATCAGCAAAGAGTTGATGAAAATGGCCTCATGTTCCTTTCAGGTTAACGTTTTTTAACATCTGTGAGGTACCTTCTTGTTTTGTTCTTACTGCTTTGGTTGTTGCTTTTTCTTTGTTTCCTTGCTTTTAAAACCAGGGGTTTACAATAATCTCAGATTTTTTCCTTAGGGGTATTAGGAAATACCCCTAAGGGTTATTTTTCCTTAGGGTATTAGGTGCTCTTCCCTAAGGAAGAGCACCAACTCTTCCCCTCCAACAAGACTTTCAACTAACTGACTGGCTCCTCCACCCCATCGTCAGGGTGGACACATAATCTAAATTAGTCAGAAAATGATTTTTTTTTTTCCAGGCCACACAGTCTTAGACAGGCCAATCACAAGAATCCCTGGAAATTTTTATGACACTATGAAAACAAACCACTCTTTTTCTGCTCCTCTGAACTTTTATTGTAAGAAGAATTTTATTCCCAGAGCCTCTTGTGGCTTCATCTGCCATCAATTTGGAAAGAGATTGCCTAAAAATGAAGATACAATCTCTTTGAACTCATGGATTAAGCCATCCCTAAAGCTATTTGTTGAGAAGGAAATGGCAACCCACTCTAGTACTCTTGCCTGGAAAATTCCATGGACGGAGGAGCCTGGTAGGCTACAGTCCACGGGGTCACAAAGAGTCTGACACGACTGAGCTACTTCACTTCACTTCAAAGCTATCTGTGACTTTGCTTCATTTGCACAAGCTTTTTTTTTTTTTTTTTTTGCCCATTTCAGGTTACCTTTGTTTAACTTGACTCTCTGACACTTGCTGCCAAAAGCTCTCTGGCTAATGTAGCTGAATAACAGAAAGAATGTATCTTAGAAAGTTGAAATACAGCCTTCTGACAACACTATTAATGCACAAATGATCTGTAATATCTTGGACAAAGCAGTCAAATATAGTGAGATTTGGCTTCTGTACAAAATGATTCCCTATATCTCACTGAGTTATTTAAAAATGGTGACTCTACATTTTATTAGATTTCTATGATTTGGGTTTATACCTTAAGTACTTTACAGAAGTGTAATTTTTTAAGGATGTGAGTTTATTCAACTTTTGATCTTTATAATGCCTAGCAGACAGTATATATAGAATGAATCAAATCACTGAAAATCAACCTACATTAGATTTTTAGGAATTTCTTCATAGGTTCTCTTATTTGGTGAGATTAAAGCCTGAATTAAACCATTTTACCCTTTTCCCTTTTGTTTCCTGAGTCTTTCATGGCCAGAGACTATACTGATAGTTGTCTTCCACTGCAGCACAAAATATCCCTGCAACGGCCGTAAATTATTTGGTCAAATTTTTTTGTCAGTGCAGAAAACATCACATAATAATTCTCAACATCCCTCCCATTCAAAATTTCAATTCAATCAATCAATTAATTAAAAAAAATTATTCTCTCAGCCCTCTTACCTGACGGACATCTTAGACAAGAGGGAGCCGTCCAGTTTCAGCCCTCTTACCTGATGGGCATCTTAGACAAGAGGGAGCCGTCCAGAGTTTTTTGTATGAGCCAGGTGAGCAGCCTGGAGTCGTGGAGAGTCACGTTCCTCACATTCTCCCGCTGCTCGGACCTGAATGAACACTGCTGAGCTCATCTGTAGACGTAGGTTGCCGTTTAGTATGCACGCATGAGTGCGCAGGTGCTTCAGTCACATCTGACTGCTCAAGACCCCATGGACTGGAGCGCTCCAGGCTCCTCTGTCCATGCAATTCTCCAAGCAACAATACTGGAGTAGGTTGCCATGCCCTCCCCCAGGGGATCGTCCAGACCCAGGGATTGAACCAGCACCTCCTGCATTGCAGGTGAGTTCTTTACCTGAGCCACCTGGGAAGCCCTGACATTTAATATGACTTCTCCCTAAATCTTCATTGAATCAGAGCCATAACGTGTCACTCATTGACATGTTCTTGACTATGAACAATAAGTGCATGCATGCTCAATCATGTCTGACTTTTTGTGATACCATAGCCTGCCAGGCTCCTCTGTTCATTGGATTTCCCAGACAAAAATACTGGGGTGGGTTGCCATTTCCTTCTCCAGGAGATCTTCCCGATCCAGGGATCAAAACCACATCTCCGATGTCTCCTACATTGGCAGGTGTATTCTTTACCACTGAGCCACCAGGGAAGCCCTTGTTCTTGACTATAAGAACCATCTAATAAGTCAGTTGACAATTTGATGAAGCTGTTTACAGTGGCAAGTGGCCAGGGAAGAGAGTAGAACTCCCCCACACAATGCCAACCCCTAGTTCTGGAAATAAACAGTGCGATCACCTTTTATGCACTTGACTATATTAGCCCTTGAAATCATGCAGGCAGAATATGCCTGAGAGCTGGGGAAGCATGGGGAACAAGCAGAGATCAGGATGCTGAAATTGTAGAGAGGAGTGGACAAGATGTAGAATGTCTAAATCTTATACTGGGTTTTTTCCCACAGAACTAGTCACAAGTTGTTGCTGCTGCTAAAAATGCTTAAGCTGGGTAAATCAATAACAAAGTGGTTAACAAAAGATTGCTGTTGGATTCCTCCTGGTGGTTCTAAAATTCTACTCCTTGGAAAGGCAAGATTTCATGATGAGCTCTTGCGGAAAGAATATGCTGAGTTGAAGGAAGAGAGCAGTCACTCTAGCAAGAGTCAAAGAGAATACAGCAGATGTGGAAAGCCACATTTCAACAAAAGAATTTATTTTTTTTCTTTCATTTATTTATATCTAAATATTTTACACATTGAGAGTTTTTTTTTTCCAATTTTATTTGGATAAAAAAAGATAGGGACGGTGCAGAAAAATGAGAGTCACTCTTCTAGGTCAGGTCAGGGGCCAGGGAGAACATGCCTTCTGATCATGATACCGCACAGGCAAAAGCACCTATTAAGGGAGATTTTCACATCCATGAACACAGGAAGATATGTGTGCTGCTGAGAGAAAGTTCTATAATACGACATCAAAGACTGTGATAACTGAGAAATGGATGGGGCGGGGAGCAGACTGCAGTGCTCAAGGTGATGGGCTGAGGATGTGTTCCTTCTACAGGCAGACGTAGAAGGTGTTTACCCATCTCCCTTGGTTGCATACAGGGCCCCCAATTTTTTTCTAAACAGTTCTCTATGGTTGCTTCTGAGACTCAGGTATTATTGGTCCATGTCTTTTGGGTTCATTTGACCATGTTAAGCCAAATGTGTGTGGAAAGTTGGTGAGGCAGTCGATGGACAGACTTCCATCTGGTCTTATTTCTGGGTAAGTTTCTGGCTCATCACTTTTCTGAAAAACATTAAAATCACAGAATTTTGTTTGGGTGTTCTTTTTTATTGTTTCTCTCCTCTTTTTGCTCCTCTCTCTCTCTTTTTTTTACCCTACATTGTCCACTGATTAAAAAATGTACCCTTACCACAGAGCATAGGCATAAGGCACCGTCCCTTACCTTAAGAAGCTTGGAGTTTGGTGGAAAAGACAAGCATGTGAGACACTAACTGCAAAGCACTACGGCATACTGCCAGCTTTCCCATCCTTGGTAAAAGAGACAGTCAGCGGGAGGCCAGAGGGTGAATAGTCCTGCCAAAGGCACTGCGTGCACGCCAGCATTACTGGGGGTATGAAGGAACGTGGGCACTGGGCAGAGATGTGCCAAGATGCCAGATTTTCTGGTCCAGTTAAATAGTTTGGACTCTTTAAAGTCGATTAAGCATGCTAATCAAAAATGTGATGTGATCCATTCTGTCCTTACAATTATCTTTGTCTTTTGTGGGGGGCAAATTAGAGGAGGCGAGGCAGGAAGAAGGGAGGGCTGTTTGAGGGCACTGTGATACTCTGACATGGTGCCCGCGGGTGGAGGGGAGCTGTGAAATGGACAGAGCAGACAGGGCTGAAGCCTATCCAGGAGGGAACAGTCACTAAGATTTATTGACTGAATGTAAGGAGCTGAGTAGGGAGACAGGGAAGTCAGAAATGCAATTTATCAAGAAAGTGAACTTGAGAGAAGGAGCGACATTTATGAGTTCACTCAGCAGAGCTTTAAGTGTCCTAGGAATGTCCATGCAGAGACATTACTAAACATGGTGGACACGAGGAGAGGATTTTGACTAGAGACAGAGCTTGAGGTCAGTTATGACTTCAAGGCGGCACTAGGGGTAAAGAACCTGCCTGTCAATGTAGGAGACATGGAGATGTGGGTTTGATCCCTGGGTCCAGAAGATTCCCTGGGGGAGGGCATGGCAACCCTTTCCAGTATTCTTGCCTGGAGAATGCCATGGACAGAGACAGGCTACGGTTCATAGGGCCACAACGAGTCGAACACAGCTGAAGCGACTTGGAGCGCATGCAAGAATAAAAAGTTCTCTGAATTAATGAAAGAGATATAAATAGAATTCAAAATTACCAATATTAGAGGCGAAAGAGCAGAACCCCAGCAAGGTTCTGAAACTGTCTGGAGAGGCAGGAGGACATCCAAAAGAAAATGGAGTAATCCTTCCCCCTAGACAGACAGACAGACAGACACAGAAAGAGAGAGGTTCAAAAAGAACTAATAGGTAACAACAGTCGCTCATCAGTATCACGAACGAGATGGTGACTGAATATTTAAACTATGCTTAATAAAAAGTAAGACATTAGTGACCCAGAAGACAATGATTTTATTTGCTCTTATCTCTTCCCTTTCTCCACATGCACACATTTACTAGAAGACAATTCTTTAAGGATAGAAATTCTGTGTTACCCATCTCTGCGTATCCAGTGCAGGAAACAATGTCCAACATGGGTGATGCTCAATAAACATTGTTATTAGATTCATGGAAAAAAGAACAGAACTCTAGAGAATAATTTCCTGGAAATCATGATTTCCAATGCAGAGGAAGCCTGAAGGCATGGTTGTCTCAATTAATTTTAAAACAAAATTAATTTTGAAAAAGTACAGGGATAAACAGAAAATAGTACACTCTTAAGTACAGAAGTTTCCATTCAGCCTAGATTTGACAGGTGGGGAATGAAACTGAATGAGATAAAGCATCCTTAACCCTCAGCCAAAATACGCTAAAATCCATCTCTGAAGCAAGATCTTAATCACAGTCAAATTTCTCCTCAAAATGCATTAAGGTTATATAAGCCTCTGGGCTCCATTCAATTGAGCAAGAACTCTTTCTGTCTCTTTCGAGTTTTTTCCTCAATTATCATCATCGAGTTATTAAGGCAACAGATCATACTTAAGTATGTTCTTGACAAGTTCTCACCAATTTGAAATATAAAGCTGCTGTGTGCTCAGTTGCTCTGTCATGTCCAACTCTTTGCAACCGCATGGACTGCAGCCGACCAGGCTCCTCTTTCCATGGGGATTCTCCAGGCAAAAATACTGGAGTGGGTTGCCATGACCTCCTCCAGGGGACCTTCCCAACCCAGGGATCAAACCCAAGTCTCCTGCATTGCAGGCAGATTCTTTACCAACTGAGCCACCAGGGAATATAAAGCTGAGAAATTATTATTTAAGGAGAACAACCACATAAACTGTACTAAGGAAGAAAAAGATATTCCATTGCGGAACACCACCCAGAAACTGTGTGTCCTGGTAATATCAGAGCTTTGCTTCCTCTTCTTTGTTTTTTTTTTTTTTTTCATTTGACTTCTTGTTCTCCCATGAAATTTATGTGAAAGCCCAGCAATATGAATATGAATACGGCAGGTCAGGGGACTATCAACCACTATTATCAATATTACTTTATTGTTTCTTAGAAGAAAAGAGGACTCTTCAAACCTTGATTTTCCTTTCGGTCTATTCATAGTACTCATGCTTTTACACCCTGCTTTACCACTGATGTGGTCCTCATTCTTAAATATTTGCCTTGCTTCATTAGGTCGGTGGTAGACACTTAATTTTCTTATCCTACACCCTTTGCACCACGTGACAGGTTTTCCCGTAGAGATAGATAGATGGATAGACAGACAGATAGATAGATAATATAGTATCATGAACTAAGAATTATTTTCCTACCCTCCCTTGCACTAGAGGTAGTTCCATGAAGCATATTTCCCCAATGAGTCACAAGCATAAGTCACAGAGGTGCTCTGGGTGAACCGTCTCTTTTCCAGGGAGAGTGAATCACTCTCCTGGTGTCATTCCTTCCTCTCTCGTTCCTGCCTTGCTCTGCCTGAGATGTAACATGAGATCTTTGTTCAGTCAAAAGAATCTCATGGTTGCTGACATTATTGAACTGTAGCAAAAAATAAAAATAAAAAATCAGAGAAATTTGTTTTTCTCCAGTTTCTCATTAAAAATGTAAGCCGTTATCTACTAACCCACTGTTGTTTCTTGGTCACTTGCTAATAAAAATCACTCTTGAAAGAACATATCTTCCAATTTGGGTTTACAGCCCCTCCTTTCTGCACAGACTGCAACTCCTCACACATTTTAAGATCCAGCTAAATACCACTTCTTTCATCAAATGTTTCTCTCTGCCTTAAATTGACACTAATCTTTCCCTAATGTTTGTCATGCTGCTGTTTGGTCACTCAGTTGTGTCCGATTCTTTGTGAACCCGTGGACTGTAGCCCATCAGGCTCCTCCATCCTTGGGATTTCCTAGGCAAGAATACTTGAGTGGGTTGCCATTACCCACACAGGGACTGTCTACTGGTTGGTAGGAAGATTCTTTATCATTGAGCCACCCAGAAAGCCCAATCTTTGTCATACCTCTCTATAATTTCAATTTTGAATGTCTGTCTACATGCCTATACAATTATTTGCATGACTGTCTCTTGAACATGGAAGAATGCCACCAATTTTGGCATCTTTAATAGCCGGGGTCAGCAAACATTCTGTGCAAAGGACCAGGGAAGAATATTTTAGGACTGTAGACCATATGGCATCTGTTGCAACTACTCAGACTGCCATCATAGCAAATTGAAAGCAATCATAGACAATATGTAAATAGATAGGAATGGCTAAGTCCCTATAAAACTTTATTTACAAAAACAGATGGCAGGCAGGATTTGGCCTGTGGACCATAATTTGCCAACCTCTGTAACAGAGAATCTATAATATCTCCTTTAATATTCTGAAAAAATTCATTGAATGAATATAAAAATGTATGAATGAACTACAACAGAATTCCTTTTTGTTTTCCTTGAGTTTAAGCCACAAATTAATCCTGGAATAAGTAAGCATTAGACAATGAAAGGCAATATTATGAATTACAGTATTTCCCAAAATGTGGGATAGAAATCATTTTTATATACAAATGGATATTTGTAGTTCACAAGATAAATCTAGGTGGTAAGAAACTTTCCATTAGATAGCATAATTTACATAGTTTTAATTAAGGTCTCAGTTCAGTGCTAGTCTGTTAAACACTATAATTTTCCTGTTCAAAAGAAAGAAACCCCCAGCAAATAGACAAACAGACAAACAACAATGGAGCAAGTCTTTAAGCAAAGCATATAACATAATCCTGTTTTGTATTTATATTTAAAATTCCTGTTTTATATATTAACCCACCCTATATATCCACAAATTTCTTTTAAAAACATTTATTTAGCGCAATAGAATTAACTTCAAGTCATGAAGAGATTATGGAAGAAATTTAAATGCATACTACTAAGTCAAAGTTACATATTGTATGTGTCCAACTATAAGACATTCTGAAAACAGCAAAATTATGAAGAAAATAAAAAAGATCAGTGTTGCCATGGATTGGCGCAGGGATGATATAAGTAGGTAGAGCACAAAGGATTTCTAGGACACTGTAACTGCTCTGTATGACATCATAATAGTTGATAGATGTCATTAAGCATTTATCCAAAACCATAAAGAGTGCATCAAGAGTGCATCTTCGGGTAAGAAAATGGCAACCTGCTCCAGTATTCTTGCCTGGGAAATCCCACGGTCAGAGGGGCCTGGTAGTCCATGGGGTGGCAAAATAATTGGACACGACTTAGTGACTAAACAAATTACTTTACCACAATTTTTAAAATCATACTTCACATTAAATTAACTATTTAATTTTAAAAAGAGTGTACTCGAACATAAACCATGGACTCCGGTGAGTATGATGAAGGTACCACTTCAGTGGGGGATGTTGATATTGAGGAAGGTCATGCATACACGGGAGCACGGGACATACAAAAAGTCTGGATAATTTAGGAACTTTTTCATGAATCAAAAACTCCCCTGAAAGAGTCCTAATATATTTAGTAAGCACAGAGTATGTGACAGGTGATGAGAATACCAGGGTTGAGTAAGTAGGAGAGGTTCTTCTCTGTGGGTACTTCAGATCTGCTGGGAGCCTGACAATTAAGTACAACAGAATAAAATTAGATGATGTTATGATCAAGGTGTTAACAGGAGCCCTAGGAACACTGTAGCCAGCCAAGCCAATTCAAAAACAGAATTAATGGATTTATTTTTTTAATCATAATTAAATAGCATGCAGGCATGCTACTTTGAAAAATTCCAAAGGTGACATGTGAATGACTGAAGTTAGAGAAACATTGCAGCTTAAGGGTGCTTGGATTACTCTCTGATCAAAATAAGTCTCTTCACATCACGGCCTTGCCATCGACAAGCTCTATGACTTGAGAAAACTTTTAAGATTACCATAGCTAAACTTCTTCTGAAGAAAAGCTTGTAGAGGGTCAACTTACATAATGCATGTAAATGTTCTTTATAAACCTCTATACAATTTTCAGTTATTAATGACAAATCTACTTCACTCTGTATCTGAGAAGCTTTCAGCAGGTTTTTTTAAATAATTAATATCTCTTTGCAGGCACTGCCTGAGACAAAAACAATCAAGTGTTTTATTAAACATGAAGATATCAATATTCTGTTTCAGAATCAATGTACAGACATACTTGACTACCTATTAGTTAAATGAAAAATGCAGGCATTAGTAACTCATTTTGGTTGTAAGATTAGTTATTTAACATATAACCACATTCTAATTTGTAACATGTTTATCAAAATTTAGTGTCTTGTCGAGAATTGCCTTCCTTTATGAAATTTATTGCTCAGTTTTACTCTAGCCTTATAATATTAGCAATAAATCCAAGAGTAATATTATGGCTTTTTTCAATTGATTAAACTGAAATCATGGGTACAAATTAAATGTTAGTGATTACATTTCATTGCTGATCTATAATATATAATTTATATAAGATACATTTTAAATGGTCATAGTGTCAGAATTTTCAGACAATTCATCCAATATACACCTCAGGATACAATTTCCTATTTATACTCAAGATAGTTTCTATCTTAAATATCCCCAAAAGTAAATAAAAAAAACTTTACAAGCCAAATGATCATAAGAACAGAAATTAATTATATTAATGGTGTCTGGCACATGGTAGGAATTCAATAATTGGGAAAGGTCTTAGCGTATTTTCCTACTGCTGCTGTGAGAAATGACTAACTGAGTGTCTTGGAGCAACACGAGGCGATTACCTTAGCTTTCCAGGGGTCAGATGTCCAAAATGGGTCTCATTTGTCTAGAAACATGGGCTTCTCCGGTGGCTCAGAAGTAAAGAATCCACCTGCAATGCAAGAGACTAGAATTTAATCCCTGGGTAGGAAAGATCCCCTGGAGAAGGAAATGGCAAGCAACTTCAGTATTGTTGCCTGGAAAATCCATGGACAGAGGATCCTGGCAAGCTACAGTCCATGGGGTCTCCAAGAGTCGGAAATGACTGAGCGTGCACGCATGCAGAGGCTGTCTATGTTCTTTGGAAGGCTCACAGTTCCTTCCATCTTCAAAGCAGCAGCACACTTCACGTCTCAGATCTCTGTTTCCATCACCACATCTGCTCTCATTTCAACCCTCTTGCCTCCTTCTTATCAGGACCTTTGTGATAACCTCAGGCCCACTCTGACATCTGGAATAATGTTCCCAACTCAAGCCCTTCAATGCTTTCTCATCTTCAAAATCCTTTATGCCACATAAAGAATACATCTCCTCACCTGAGGACCCAGTGATTAGGACATTGACATCTCTGGTGAGCAAGGGTGGCATTATTCTACTTATCGCAGGTCTGCGATAACAATTTTTAATTATCAAAGACCAATTTTTTAATTTCATTATCTCAATTCACCACTACTATTTCTAGATTAGGACAATCATATAACTGGTAAATACTGTCAAAACAGTATTTTTGTACCATAAAAATATTAGTGTCTAATGACAACAGCAGCTTTTAGAGAGCACTGCTTTGAGTGCTTTCCATGCATTATTTCACTTAATTCAAGAAACTGAAAAGATGCCAGATGGAATCATTGATATCTAGAAAATGACAGGATGCATGGATATGCCTTTATGTTATTCAAGAATGCATTCAAAGATAAAGTATCACCATGTTCAAGTTCACAATCTGCGTGTGTGCTCAATTGTGTCCGACTCTTTACCACTCCATGGACTGTAGCCCACTAGGCTCCTCTGTCCAGTGTCTTAAAAAGCAGAGACATC
Organism: Cervus canadensis; assembly: GCF_019320065.1. Classification (NCBI taxonomy): domain Eukaryota; kingdom Metazoa; phylum Chordata; class Mammalia; order Artiodactyla; family Cervidae; genus Cervus; species Cervus canadensis. Next base: position 5,199,092 of record NC_057397.1, on the reverse strand, counting down.
ACTTTGTCAACAAAGGTCTGTATAGTCAAAGCTATGATTTTTCCAGTAGTCATGTAAAGACGTGAAGGTTGGACCATAAAGAAGGCTGAGCACCGAAGAACTGATGCTTTCAAACTGCAGTGGTAGAGAGGACTCCTCAGAGTCTCGTGGAGAGCAAGGAGGTCAAAACATTCCATCCTAAAGAAAATTAACCCTGAATATTCACTGGAAGGACTGATGTTGAAGCTCCAATATTTTGGCCACCTGGTGCGAAGACCCGACTCATTGGAAAATACACTGATGCTGGGAAAGACTGAGGGCAGGAGAAGGGGGCGACAGAGGGTGAGTTGGTTGGATGGCATCACTGACCCAGTGGACATGAGTATGAGTAAACTCTGGGGGATAGTGAGGGGCAGGGAAGCCTGGTGTGCTGCAGTCCATGGGGCCACAAAGAGTTAGACATGACTGAGTGACTGAACAACCACAATCCAAAACATTGGTGCCAAGGAAAAAACTGGAAGATAAAGGATTAGAGGGGTGCGAAAGGTCAGCAGTAGAGATCCAGGCAAAGGCAGGCCTATATCGACATCTGTGATTAAAGAGTTATGTCATTCTAAGTCTGTGGTTAGAATCTAGGGACAGAATATCCCTAAGATGAAATATGTATCTTGCCTCTTCTACTGTAATTAACCTGACTCTAAAACATGTATTTGAAAGTTGATTTAATGACATTGTTGTTAGAAACTTTGGTTTTTGAGCTAGGTCCTAAGGCATAGTGATTTTTTTATTGTGGTAAAAGTCACATAATATAAAATATACTCTATTTAACCATATTTAACTGTACGGCTTAGTGGCATTAAGCACATTATTCACATTGTGGTACAACTCTCACCATCACCTGTCTCCCGAATTTTTCACCTTTCTAAACTGAAACTCTGTCCCCATTAAACACTGAGCTCTCATCGCCTCTCCCCTAAGCCATGGTAATTTTATTAAACCTTCGAGTTTAAAGCAGAAATTAAGAGTATCACTCTCTTCCCCCATCTCTATAGCAGTATCTTAATTATATGTTAATTCAACAAGCTTCCATGATCATGACTATTTCTAACCACCTCAACACACATATGCATGACCACAGGGGACAATTATGCTGAACTTTCCACCACCTCAAAACACAATGTATCTTTTTTCCTCCACCCAATGATACTTTTCTCCCTGCCCTTCAAGCCCTCACCAAGAGGGTCCTCAAGCCCAGCTCTGATTCAGAGTACTAACTGGACACAAAACCAACACCTTATTTAAGGTAGCATTCTGATTCTAGAGAACAAATTATATTTCAGTGTCTAATGCTATACCATTTTTTTTTAATCTCAAAAAACTTAGTGGCTTAAAAAAGAAAAAAAAAAAAACTTAAATTGTCCGTATTCCTCATGTGGCAGCTCAGGTATTCAAAAAGAGCTCAGCCAGGCTGATGACCTCTGATTCACAAAGGATCCTGGCAGGAGAATCCTGGTAGAGGAGCCTGGCAGGCTACAGTCCATGGGGTTGCAAAGAGTCAGGCATGATTGAGCAACTATCACTCACACTCACAAAGGATCAGTTAGGATATGGGATCACACAGGGCTTCTAAAGTAAAGGATCTTCTCCCAGGATGGCTTCTAGTCCCTTATCTAGTGCCTTAATGATGCTGTCCAAGCTCTTTTTTTTTTTTTTTTTTTTCAAGATGAGAGAATCTTTCATTCACATTGTACAGCAGTCTTATATAATCAGGCAAGTTATTCATCTTCATTCATGATGATGAATGCATGGCACAACAGATCTCCTAATGATGAGCCCTGTGTAGTCAGTTTCCACGGTTAGGTGCTGTGTTTAGTCACTCAGTCGTGTCCGACTCTTTGTGATGCCATGACTGTAACCTGCCGGGCTCTTCTGTCCATGGGGATTCTCCAGGCAAGAATACTAGAGTGGGTTGCCATGCCCTCCTCTAGGGGATCTTCCCAAACCAGGGATTGAACCCAGGTCTCCCACATTGCAGGCAGATACTTTATCATCTGAGCCACCAGGTATGGTATCTTCTAATTCTGCACATACCTGTGGTGTGAAAGATGGGAAATTCTATCTCTGTTTTGTCATCCGGCTCCTTGAGACAAAGAAGAAGGTCTATAGGTACCTAAGTGTGAGTCTTGTTTGCCATCCTCATCAACTGTGTGACCCATGGAAAATATTCAAAACCCACTTTATTTTTTTAATTTTTATTTTGTATTGAGATATAGCCGATTAGTGATGTTGTGGCAATTTCAGGTGAACAGTGAAGGGACTCAGCCATACATATGTATGTATCCATTCTCCCCTATTGTCCAAGCTCTCTCTCCTGTTTTTCATCCTCCAGGACTTCTCTTGGCTTGACTTTGTCACAACAGGATTGATCTCAGGATAGACTTAATCTAGTGCTGCCTTCCCCAACAGCAAGTTATCCAAGAGTGAGTATTCCAAGAGGCAAGTCTCTAAGAGACAGAAAATGAAAACCATCAGTCTCTAAAATACTTAGGCAAGATACTGGCAGCATCACATTCTCCGTATTTCCTTATCCAAAACATACACTCACATTCACTCACCCTTAAAAGGAAGAGGACCAAAACATTTCATCTATCACACTTTGTGCTTCATGATTCATGCACTAATCATTTAACCCTCTCTGAATCTCAGTTTTCTCTTCTGTTAAGTGTAAACAAGATAAATCATAATTATACCATAGTGCTAAAGCTATGAGAATTAAATGAAATAACAAGGGTACAGTGGCTATTATAGTATATCTGGTATAGAATAATCAATAAATAGTATCTGTGATGAAAAGGATTATATTAGCAAGAAAAAACATTTCTATGTGTTTGTGTCATCATGGGAGTGGTTCACTTCACAGTATCCACTATTGACAATTTAGACAGTTATTTTCTGATATGTGTCCTCAGCAGACAAGGAAATTCCATTTCAAAGAGGAGAAATGTCTATGGAACCATGGGTGGGCCACAAATCTCTTTGGGGATGTACATGTATACTTTATATTCATTATCTGTTTCTTTTCCTTTAATATTATCATTGCCTATAAAGTCTTAGCTGGAGTTTATTAAGGTATTATTCATAGAGATGTGATGAATAACTGGGCTTCCCTGGTGGCTCAGATGGTAAAGAATCTGCCTGCAATGCGGGAGATCTGGGTTCAATCCTTGGGTTGGGAAGATCCCCTGGAGGAGGGCATGGCAACCCACTCCAGTATTCTTGCCTGGAGAATCCCCATGGACAGAAGAGCCTAGCAGGCTACAGTCCATGGGGTCACAAAGACTCGGACACAATTGAGAGACTAAGTACAGACAAATAAATACGCCCCAAATTCTTGACAAAAAGCAAATCAAGACACCAATTTCCAAAGGTATCGACAAATCTGCCAAATATCGTTAGAAGTACAGGCACACACACACACACGCACCTCCCACAAATTTGTTAGGGCAACACATTAGGAAAGCACCCACAATGACCATTAAAACGTGTGTCCATGATGGCTCACTTCTGGGAGGAGGGTGGACCCTTGGCCCTGGTGTTAAACCACATTATGCCCAAGCTTCTCAAATTCCTGTCTTTCCTCTTCATCTTGAGAACACGTCCTACAGCTCTGGACAAAGAACAACACTCTCTTAGGATCTTTGCTTGTACTGACATAAAAAGCTTTCTCTGTTCTTTCTAGCTACAATTATGGGACCAGATACTGTATAATGAAATTAATAATGAGTGCATTGTAAGAAGAGGTGTGATCAAAATCACAAAAATCTTATCCAAGCAATTTGCTTATTATTTGTCCTTAATGGCATTGTAATAGTGTATCAGTCATTGCAATCATGGTGGTTCACTAGATCATACCACTGTGTCTACAGGGGTTATGTGGGCATCGAGATTCAGTATCTCACTGAATATAACTGAGTCTTGTCTCTTTCTCTCATTAGGATTATCTTTATCCTAAGGCAATGGACATGGGTTTGGGTAGACTCCAGGAGTTGGTGATGGACAGGGAGGCCTGGCGTGCTGCGTTTCATGGGATCGCAAAGAGTCGGACACGACTGATTGACTGAACTGAACTGAAGGCTGGTTCTCCTGGCAATGGAATACGAGTAGTAAATGAAGCTATGTTCAGAGCCAGGAAAAGAAAGTGCATTTTTATTATAGCACTGGAAGTGAGAGTTCTCATATTTACCTTGAGTTGACCACACAGCACACAAATCAACTCCTAATAGCAACAATGATGGCTATATTTTAACGTGCACTTTCTATGTGTCAGGAACTATTCTAAACACTGAACTAATAAGATTTCATTTATTCTTCTCTATAAATATGCAAAAACATGCCTATAATTATTCCCATTTCATAAATAAAGAAAATGGAGCATCGGATTATTAAAAATGCTAGGCCATATTTATATATTTAGGCTGTGAAGCAGCTCAGCTCTGATCCATGCTGCAGATTAACTCAAGATGACTTTTGTTTAACCCTGTGAAACCTTCCTGGGTGAGCCAATAATTTACATAAATACAGAAAGCACTGTTTGCCTTTAAGATAATCAACGGCCTCTTTCCAGAAAGCATGACCCACATGCAGGAGGAATGCGCAAATGAATGAAAATGTGGGTTTAGCAGGAGAACAAGACCACTAGACATAGAAGCACTTTTAATTAGCAGGTTTTCCCAAACAATCTCTGGGACTTAGCTTTTTAGCATCTGAAGGGCATCCATACAAAAGAGGAACGATTCAGGCCAATAGATAAGGCTTAAGGCAACTCTAGGCAGATTTCAGGTCAGTATAAGGAAGTTTCATTTTATAAACACAGAATGAAGTTCCAGTAAACATGTGTACCCAAAACTGACCACAGATGAAGCAATGTGGTGTTTGTTGCCTAGTTCAACAAAAATTATTTCCCTGGAGTGATGGCTGTAGCATCGGAATTGAGTGAGTTTAAAGGGAATTAAATATAAAGAGAGCCAGGTTGAATAAAAAGTTCTGCTGAGTTTTACTGTAAAGGAGAGCAGAGAATAGAAGCAAAGGTTGAGTTGAAGCAAATTATTTTTTACTTGTTTTATTTTGTATAATGCGGGAGACATTTCAGCCTATTTACCTTCTGATTTATGTGGGTTAAGAAAGATGCATTCATAAAGTTGGTGGAGAACTTAATTTTAGTTTATGAAAAAAAGTAAGTACAAATAAATCAAGGTCATCAGTAGCATGGATGGAAAGGAAGGACATTTGGAAGTTATTGGCTCAAGTAGAAAATAACTCGGGTAAATACAAAGGATAGGACACTCCTCAGGGCCCCTGGAAAAGTTGTGAACTGGAATGAAAGGAGACGCCATCAAACCTAGCTGCATCTCTCTTCTTTAACCAAGTTGAGCATGTGGGGAAAATACAACACGGGATGAATGCAGCGTTTCTGTTTTTCCAGGGACAAAGGACCAAGCAGTCGTCAGTGACCGCAAGGGAGAGGCTATCAAGATGGCCTAAACTGGTTTTATATTAGGAGTGCCCACAACAGTGTGAAGGCCTGTGGAAAGTACCACTACCGGTGGGCTCCATGTCCCCGGGTATTCATCCCATTCTTGAGTATGAGGTGTGGCTGGGAAGCCTCATAAGCTTTGCATAGGGTACACTGTTACCTTTTTGTTTAATTGGTGTTTTACCTGGTCCTCTCAAAGTTGTTCCAAATACCTCTCCCTTCAACTCTTTTAAGTTGAACACATAATTTAAATATGCAGTGTGCTCTACTAGGTCTAAGAGCCCCAGTTTGGTTAAAGAATACTGCCCAAATTAATAGGACACACAATTTATGGCACAGACTTGTTTTTTTGCACCACTGCAATTCCAGCACAATAAAGGAAAGCAATAGTTTTGTGCTTCAGGCAAGACCTCATGTGTGTCTCAGTGAGTGTGTGGTGTGTGTGCTTGCATGTGAGAGAGGGAGAGATTTTTTTCTTAATGGAAAAACCTTCACATTAAGCCAGTCTCCCTTTTAATCACAGCAATTCAGTGAAACAGACCACAGTAATAAGCAGTTTGTTCCAGGTTTCCAAGATTCAATGCAGACTCCATCTTCAATAATTCACATTTCCCAGGTGTGCTGGACATTTATTGGAGCTTAATCATTTTCTCTCTTTTACGAAATTAATTTTCAAATACATTTTTAGTATAAATGAGACTGTGAAAAAGAAGTGGCCATTACTCCCTGTCAGAATAAAAGGGGAGTTTTAAAGACGCATGACTGCAAAGAAGTTAAACCCAGGTATTTGCTACCACAGCTTAATTCAGTAACTATCTTAAGAGATAAATAACTATAGTTGAATGTAAACAAATATTTTTAACATCTATTTTTTTCCAGTTTTTGTTCTGGACATTAGTGAATCCAAAGTGGGTAGAAAAATAGCACTGCTTTACAAAATAATAGTAATAAAAGGAGCAAGTTATTTAACAATAACTATTAATACCCACCTTACTTTTATAATAATGATGATAAGGTTTTGGATTAGTATTATCATAATTATTATCGTCTTTCTTTTAGTGCACATTGTCAGATAAAAGAACCCTAGGGTTGAATTTTGAGGAACATCAATTGGAATGAAGTTATACCCATAAAAGCAAAACCAAATAATTATTATATAAATTCTCCCCTCCCACACACATGTAAGATAATGTTTTCTGTAACCCTGTGGATGGATTGAGAATGAGGGAAAGAGTTAGTTGATCTTAAGTAAGTTTCATTACAATACTCCTTCTAGATCTCCATCATCTTACTGTAAACAGCACCTTTCTCTGCAGACGTACCATGTCTTCACTACTGCTCAAAAGACTGTGTGTGGTGTGACTGCACCCTTCCACCACCACAGCCTAGTGGGAGTAAGTTCATCAACTTAGGGCTAAACGGCAGTGAAGGTGATAAATGGCATATGAGAATTACATAGTCTCATATAGAACTGGTCAAAGGAGTAATCTTAGAGTCAAGATATCTTTATGTGGAGTGAGACAGTCATAATCACATCTTCTTATGAAGGCTCTCTGAGAAATTCTCTAATAATAATGGAACCACATTCTGTTTTTGTCTTAGATGATAGCTCCAATATATATTAGCTCCAATATATATCTATTCAGGGAAGATCACGAAATTACATATATGGCTCTTAAAATAAGGCAGAGACTTTTTTTCCCCTGAAACTTCCTTACTTTCTCTAGTATTCTTAGTGGATAATTCAAGCAAAAAAAAAGGAACAATGGCTAGAAAAGATTTAATTCTCAGGGGCATTTGTTATTTAACTACAATGACCTCATTACTGACACACCTGAGCAGAAGCCTGGTGTGTTAATTCAGTAGCCAGTTAGCATCTCAGCAGCCCCAGCTAGAGTGTTCAGATTGCAGGTAGGTATGCCAATTACAACAAAACACTTTAAAATAAGCACAGTCGAGAGTGTCAAGCTGCTTCATGTGTCAGGTTAAGACTGCTTGTCCTTTATTCTTAAAATGTCATGAAGACAGCTTACAGGAAACAAATTACTCAGATCTCGGAAGTTCATGTTGAGATATTTCTCTATATGGGATCTCCAGGAGGGGTCATAGTAAAGACACCACTTACATGAATTCATAGCCACATGCTGGACCCTGAGAAACACTGAACTCACGTCAAGTCCTTTTGTTAGTTCAAGACTCCTTGGGTCATTCCAGTTCTGTCAGAAAAAATAATAATAATAATAACGATTGGATGAAAAAGGAAAGGTTTGGGAAAAAATAGCCATCATTTATTGAGGATTACATAGGCGCTAGGGTTAATGATTAAGGATAAATCAAGATTACCTAATTTTACAACAATCCTACATGACGGTAGTTTTATCATATTCAACCTCTTGAATCTCTCAGATATTTTACATCAAGTGAAGAATATATGTGGTTAAATTATTTTGTATTAAATATATGGGATCTAAAATATTTTAGGGACTTTCCTGGCAGTCCATGGTAAAGACTTCACCTTCCAGTGCAGAGGGTGTGGGTTCTGTCCCTAGTCGCGGAGCTGAGAAACCACACACCTCACGGCCAAGACCAAAACATAAAACAGGAGCAATATTGTAACAAAGGCAATAAAGACTTTACAAATGTTCTACATCAAAAAACGTTTAAAATAAAGAAGATACTTTAAATCAATAACCACTAGGGTGCTTTTCAGTGACAAACTATATTAAAAGTTTGTTGGTTTGAAATATAGAGGTTAAATTTGAGGGAATGAAGATTGGCAGTTGGGGGACGAGTTATTTGGCTATTGAAAAGTATAGGGAAGAACTGATGACAGATTAAACTAGAATGAAGAGAAGGGTAAGAAATTACACATGAAAGGCATTTTCAAGGAAAAGCCAGAAGTTGGACAGTGGTTGGAAAGCCGAGATAGAGAAGCATGTGGGTGAAAGGTTAAATGACAACATTGTTGGCTGATGCCTGAAGTGGGAAGGAGGAGCGTATCTGAGAGAAAGTCGGAAAGTTTCTTGAACTAAACTTTCAGGTTCTGAGACGATGATAAGGCAACTAAATTAGTTTACACTGTGCCCTAAAGTCATCCCAGCAGACAGCAGACATCCTCCCTAGAGCCACTGGGTCCCAAAGCTGTACCTTCAGAGCATTCCTCTGTTCTGGGAGCCAGACCTTGTACTTGACTGTCCACTCAATTATTTTTCTCAGAAAATATTTAGTGTTTTGTGAATTAAGAAAGCCTTAATTCAAAATTAAACTTCTGAACCAAGTTAAAGTCGACGTGGTCAAGTCTTCCAGTAGAATCTGTGCCCAAACCCTCAGCCCGCTGTGCGGCATTGCTCCTCCCCATTTTGACTCCCCGTGTCCCTTCCAGAGCGGCCGGCTGTGGCCACTTGGGCTGCTTGTCTTTTCTTAAACAAATCAACTGCAATGTGTTCCCCTGCCCCAACCTTCTTCCCTCCATTCTTCTTGTAGCTCATTCTCTCCAAAATGTTCTTCAAGTCTTAGGTTCAGTAAAATTTTGTGGAAATTTGGCTTCATTGCCTAGACTTGGTTACCTATTTCCGTCTCTAATATCCTCAAGAGTGCACTACAGTTTTAGCAATTGCAATCCTGTGCTGTTGCAATTCAACAACATTTGAACTTTGTGTGTTGAACTGTAAGCTCCATGATGGCACAGAAAATGTATGTTTTGTTTTCCTCTGAATTTCCAGTATTTAGCAAAATATCTAGCACTTCCTGTGTTTTCAATAAATATTTACTGAATGAGAAAATAAGAGTCAGCTCAAGACCCATTTTACTTATTATCTTAGATGTAAAAAATTAATAATGGAATATTATCAAATCATGTTCAGTAGTATAGTAAAATAATTATTCAACATAATCAAAGAAAATGTATATGAATACTAACGCCTACCTTCAGTTTAAAAGTTTTATAAACTATGTAAATAATAGGAAGGTGAGTGTATCTAACTGCGATAGCTATTTACAAAGAGTAACAGTGAACAGAGCTTCCCGGGAGGCTCAGTGGTAAAGAATCTGCCTGCACTGCAAGAGGCGCAGGTTCTACCCCTGGGTCAGGGAGATTCCCTTTAGAAGGAAAGGGCAGCCCACTCCAGTACCTCACCTAGGAAACCCCATGGACACAGGAGCCTGGCGAGCTGTAGTCTACGGGGTCGCAAAGGCGTCAGACGGGACTCGGCGACTAAACTACAACAAACAACAACAGGACTAAACAGTGAAATGTTAAAGCTTTCGATTTCTGTGAGAAATCAAGAAGATGTGTACTATCACCACTTTATTCAACACTGTCTTGGAAGGTCTAGCTAACACCATGAGATAAGAAAACAAAATTTCCATTATAAATATAAAAGAAGGGACAAATGAATCTTCATTTGCATTCGATATGATTGTAAGCAAGCATCTACAGTTCAGGAACCTTAATGAAAATAAATTAAAGAAGAATTTGATAAGATGAATAAATATAAAAAATTGAAAAATATATCAAAAATAGTCTAAATTATAATTATAAATGTACTAAACCTATGTCCTGCCCAAGTGTGTTAGAAGAGCCACTCATATGATTTGAAATGAGGGTACAATTTCAAGGTTGTAGAAAATGAGGTTAAATAAATCATTATCATGAATATCACTTACCGAGTGTTGACTATGAGTCACATACACTGCTAATTGCTTTAAAGCTATTGACTTGTTCAATCAACATAACATTTTTGACAGGAATTTTCTATCTTTTCAAATTAAGATACCAAGCCCTAAAACGTTTAAGCAACTCAACTGCAATCAGAAAAGCTGTAAGGCAGAGAAGAGAGGTGTCGATTCAAGACCTCCTGAATGGAACCCACAGTAATGAATGAGATCCTGGAGGCTGTGGAGGCCACCCCAGGTTCCCAGGGTTTAGCACGAGGTTCCTGACTCGGATGGGGGCCAGCTGGGTTCCAGTGACTGCCACTAGACATGTATTTCACCCAACTGACCTCCCCTGGGGCTCCATCAGTGTTTGACAGGAAGGTTTCAGGGCAGCGGTGAGCAGACAGTGTCTCGTAGTGGCAGGTTAAGCACACTAATGTTCTGGTGAGGCTGCAGCCCGCTAAATAGACAAGCCGCCTCAGGAGCTGCCTGCCTCCCTGGGGGGAAAAAGGGAACAGAGAAAAAGAGCAGCGACATGGTTTTCTTGTTTGCTTTCTTTTTTGCTTGTTTTCTTCTTTTCCCCGAAGCTCCTTGTATGTGAGGAGGTGTCCTCGAGCAATCCACGTGTCAGTGGTTCAGCTGCTCGGGGCTGGTCTTTCCTGGGCTGGGGCTGCCAGGCTAACATCCACACTTTGACTGAGGGCCACATGAGCACCACAGAGCTTTTTTACTCCAGGAGTATCAGAAACATACCTCACACTGTTCTCATGGTAGAGAGGCCCGCAAGCAAGGATCCCAAGCCAGACACTGGTGAACATTCCATCTGTAAAAGGAAGTCACTTGGATAAGCCCAAAACCAATGAGAGTGGAACTTACATCCCACTGAGGCACCATGAGGTCACATAACAGCACAAAGGATGAAAGGACTGAGAAGAGTTATCCAGTCCATACTCCTGATTCACATAAATGTTGTAGAAATGGAAAAACATTCTACAGTTCTGTCCTTCCCCAAATTCTGCCATATTAATTTTAGCTACAAGGTATTTTTCCATATTTATATACCACCCATTTGATTACTTGCTTTCTGGTTTCATTTTCATTGATTTTTTTTGCAAACTTACAGAAATCTATGTTTAAAAAGGACTTTGCATCACAACTGTACTTAGCAGGACTGTATTGCATATTTGAAAGTTGCTAAGATAGTCAATCTTGTAAGTTCTCCCTCACCAGGAAAAAAAAAAGTCTGTAACTATGCATGGTGATGGGCATTAGCTAGACTTACTGTGGTGATCATTTTACAATATATACTGGAGTTGGTAGTCATTCCCTTCTCCAGGGAGTCTTCCCAACCCAGGAATTGAATACAGGTCTCCTGCATTGCAGGCATATTCTTCACTGTCTGAGCCACCAGGGAAGCCCTTCACAATATACAAATATCAAATCATTATGTTGTACACTTGATAGTAATATAATAGTGTAGGTCAATTACACCTCAGTAAAAAATATTTTTAAAAGTTTTGTTTCACCATATTAAATGAAAAAAAAAACACAAAAACTTGTTTTACTCATCATAAATGCAAGATGTGGGCTTCCCACGTGGCACTAGTGGTAAAGAACCTACTTTCTTCTAAATTATCTCAAGACACCTGACTACCAGAGTGCTAAAGCTCTCTTTCTGAAATATGTAATTAGCCAGTGCTCTAAGAGTAAAATATAAACCCTTCTCCTTGAAGCCATCAGCAGAATTTAGAAGAAATGAATGATGATATTGTCATGATTTGTTTAATGCTCTATCTTAGCACCACCTAAAATCAACTCCTGTATTGATAAAATTATCCTATGTGTCAAGTTCAGAAAACACTCTCAGAGTAAAATCCCTTATTTCCCATTACGCATATGGGGAAAACCATATTCAAACACTGAGAGACCAGACCAAGTTCCCACAAACGATATCAGAGACAAAACTAAGCATCATTCTTGTCCCAGTGTCCCAGAACACAGCCTACTGTGGCAGATTGCCTCAAAGTACTTCAGGGATGAGTTAACACTACTTAATGAGGCAAGGTTTAGAAAGAAAAGGAGAAACATGACCAGAGTTGATATGGGGGAAGTCGATGAGAACAGGGTTTTGTTTATGGCTCTGGCACTGATTCATTGTTTATCCTTGAGTAGCTCGATTAATCTTCCTGCGTCTCTTTTCCCATTTGTAAACGAGAGGTAATGAATGGGCCTTATAGAAATGATAGGAGGGATTAATAATAAGGTAATGCATGTTCAGTACTCTGAGCTCATCAAGGAAACGGCTCTGCGTATAAACGCAGCATGCCGCTGTAGTCAGAAATGCAACATTGGGAGAAATGAAAAAAGGAAGCAGGCAAAGAGGAAAAGAAGAAGGCTGAAAAAAGAGCAAGTGAGATAAAATGAAACAGAAATGGATTAAGAAAGACCAAAGAGGGAAGAAAGAAATGAAAAAATATGTAATAATGAAACAAAGGCAGATACAAAAAAAGTAAGACTGCTGCTGCTGCTGCTAAGTCACTTTAGTCGTGTCCAACTCTGTGCGACCCCATAGACGGCAGCCCACCAGGCTCCCCCATCCCTGGGATTCTCCAGGCAAGAACACTGGAGTGGGTTGCCACTTCCTTCTCCAATGCATGAAAGTGAAAACTGAAAGTGAAGTCGCTCAGTCATGTCCGACTAAATTTATACAAATCTTAGAATCTTGGTTCTAATTACCAGCTGGAGGAAATAACAAAGTCAGAACACAAAACAGTAAAAAATATGCCAGAGATGACCTGAGCTGTGGGTTAAGCAGATTTTGCTTCCCTCAGCTCCACAGCTATGGGAAAGCCATTGTGTGGCCTCTACTTTCCTTGTCTGTAAAAAGAGGCTGCTAGAAAGCTTTATGCTATCTTTCAGAGAGATTATGAGTCTAGGATGTTAAGAAAAACTGAAAGCTGTCTTCTGGATGAGTCTTCTGGATTTTCCTCACCATGACCATCTCCCCTGTCGTCATCATGGACAGAAGACTCATCCAGAATATGTTGACTCACTGGAAACTGCAGCAGTAGCCTTGCCCTGCATGCCAGAGCTAATGGTGGGAATGATAGTCACTGGGTTCATTGATAAAAATGAGGATGATGGTGCCATGTAGCAACAGAGGTCAGGTGGGAAGTAGTAAACCAGAAGTCCAGGGACGGCCAGCGTGACAGTCCAGTGGGCTGGTCTGCAGAGAACTCTGAGATAATTAACGATACATGGCATCCTTAGGAGCAAAGCAGAGGCAAACAGAGAGGCAGACAAGGACGATGATTATTATATATACTAGTAATCTTTTATAAAAAAAAAAAAAAAAGAACAGGAGAGCAAGAGGACAAAGGAAATTAGCCTGAGAGAAAGTAAAGGTTGACTGCCCAAATCCTAGACCTGAAAAAGTACAAATAGATAATCAAAAGCTCAAAATTTGTACATTGACAAATCTAATAATTTGGCTATACCTAGAAAGACTCAGCAAAAGAAAAACAGTATCAATATCCAGAATGCAAAACGATAGATCAATACAGATTTGGCACATATTAAATGCAATAAGAATATTGTTTAATAATAATTGCATGGCAATAAGCTGAAGTTTAAAAAAAAACACAAATTCCTATATAAAAGAACTTAAAATTGACACAAGAACTAAGAGAATACCTGGTCTTAAATCTATTAACAATAGTAAATCTTAACTACTCTTCCCCTGACTACTCCCGTCAGGAATAAATTATTTTCAAACATTCAAAAGAAGAAAGAAATATAATCTCACATAAACTCTTTGAGAAAAGTGGAACAAAATCAAAATCACTTTATGATGCAATGTAACGTTGATACCAAAATATGACAAGGACATTGCAATGTGGAAACTTAAAAGACCAATCTTTGCTATGACTATAGATGATACACACTTTAATAAAACAGAAGCATGTTGAATTCAGAGATATACATATATGTAATAAAGCATAAGCTGCATTTATTCCAGTAATTAAGTTCAGTTACCAAAGGGAATCATCAGGTAATTTGCCACATTAATAAAAATGAGAAAATTATATGATACTATCAATTCAAATACAAGAAATCTGTTAAAATTCAACCCTCATTCTTAGCAGAGCTATCTGACCAGATATCCCTATTGTTTGTTTAGCGAATAACAGACATTTACTGAGTTACAAGTCTATTTATTGAAACTATATAGAAAAGGCATGATAGTCAAGATATTGAAAATACTATTCTATGTTCATTTGCGGTATTGTTTATTCAACTTAAAATGTCAGAGTGAAAAAAAAAAAAATGTCAGAGTGGACTTGCGGGCCACAACAACTACAATTTATCCCAGTGGATGTGCCTGTTTGACACTCAGTTTCCCATGGCCCTTAATCCAGAAGAGCATCTAAAGTCAGGGAATGAATCATTCCTATAAATCTTTACCCAATATTAATTAAAAAGATTATTTATTCCCAAGTACTTGAGTATATTGCTTATTTTTGTAATCTGTAACCTAGATATTATATCTGTCTCTTATCCTAACTTTACACATCAGAGAACAGAACAGTGTTTTTTTTTTTAATCTTTAGTGGATTGGAAGCAAGCAAACAATCACATTATTTAGAAAGTGAATTATTGTTCTATATAGGAATTTCTGGCCTCAGAGAATTGGTAATCTAGTTTTTGAATCACTTCACTTTAATTGTGAGCTATTTCTTAGAGATTTTCTAGTGAAACCTTCTTACTTTACAGATGAGGAAATTGAAGTTAGGTGATAATATCAAGCAAGATTAATTAAGCCTGGAGAAGGACTTAGAAACTCTTGGCTTTTTCTAATGATGTTTTCTCTATGCAACAGATGATCTTTATTTTTCACTGAATTAGCAGAAAAGGTAATTATAAGATAAATCACACCTTTAAAACCTCAAATAAAATAAAAGTAAATTAAAATACATGAAACATTTTAAGACTTCTCCTATTTTCCTAGTTTTTAATAATTCTCTAATAAATGGACACAAAATAATTGCTTAATGCTAAAAGGTGGAATGACTAAAGGGCTCTTTAGGGATTAACACACACACACACACACACACACACAGCTGGAGATAGGCCACATAGGATATACAAAATGTGGCTACTCTAGAGGAGAAATAGTACTTTAGGATGAAAGTAAACATACAGTCCTTCTGACTGAGATCATATTTTGATCTCATCCCAGAGTTAAAATGACAGAACCAGTGAAAAGAAGGAAGACCGGTTTATGAAAATTTAATATTTTCTTTCACCTTTTCAAAAGTGTATCTTGGCAAAAGCAGAGGAAGAGTATAAGCAAGTTCATGTTGGAACGAGAGAGAATGAAAAGTTTGGCAAATACAAAGATAACTCGAGTTTGGAAGCAGCCTTTAATGAAGCAAGAAGGAATGAGGTTACAGGCACCTTTGGACATCTGTTGAGGTAAGTTTCCAGGGCTGCTAGCTCTCTCTTCTGAATACATACTAGGATTGTGTTTTCTGACTAAAATTGATGAACAGAAGTGATATTTGAGGACTCAAGGCCAGAGATTTGATTTGGAGTTTGAGAACCTTCAGAACCCTCTTTCCCTCTGGTAACCAAAAACATTCAAGATGGTGGCCATCCTTTTAGCCACATTTCCAAGTAAATATATTAAGATTCCCTGATGACCCGTGATGGCAAGTTACATTAATGAAAAATAAAACTTTGCTGTTTCAGGGTTTTAACTTCGGGAGTGATTATTACCAAGTGTGGCCTCCTTTGCCTATTATCGTCTCATACAAAATCTTAGAATTTGGGTCTGTAAACTGTCTATGGACGAGTTTAGTTATCCTTGAACCGTGATGGGGCAGGCAGTCATGCGTCCATCAGGTACCCCTTCAGGGAAGAACGTGTTGTCATAGCAACAGGTTGCAACCTATCAGCTGCTTCAAGAGATTGTTTTGGCTGCAGATAAATATCTCATGCATGTTCATCTCTGTGGCAGCTCACACCTAATGGCTCATTAAGATCGACGGGGCTTAAGATTTGGGCATTTCAGGCTCATTCTTCACAACTCTGCTGAATCAGTTTTGCTCCACTACCCCGTGGGGAGGCGGGGGGAGGGGGGAGGGAGGGAGGTGCTTCCCTGGTGGCTCAGACGGTAAGAATCTGCCTGTACTGTGGGAGACCCAGGTTCGATCCTTGGGTCGGGAAGATCTCCTGGAGAAGGGCATGGCAACCCATTTCAGTATTCTCTCCTGGAGAGTTCCATGGATAGAGGAGCCTGGTGGGCTACAGTCCACGAGGTCTCAAGAGTCAGACTGACTGAGCGACTAACACTTTCACTTTCACCCCGTGGAGCTGGCTGAAGCTGTTCTTAGGCTTAAATCATAGCTCAACTTCTCCCCCTGCCCAAACCGTTTCCTTCCTCTTCCTCCCACAGGTGGACACCAAAACGAGCAATGGAATTCTCCAGAATGCCACTGCAATGCCAGCCCCCTATCGCCCCCCCACATGGCAGGAGGACCCCCCGCCCCCCGCCCCCAACTCTGGCCTGCCTGCGCCGCTTAAGCTCTCCCCAGGCCCCTGGACGATTTGGAAATCAAGTGGCATCTACCGGGTGAAGTCTGGTCGACTTGACCAAGCCCTGGAGGACGTTAATTCTCGTTCTTTCTAGAAATGACCCTCCCGGCAGGACTGCCCAAGACACAGGCCTATTAACAGCCATCAGAGCCCTGGGGAACCCCTGGCCGGCCCAGGACGCCTCTGGTCCCGACTCCTGCACCCCCTGGCATGGCCTTCGGAAGGCTGAGGTCCCCGAAGGCGCAAGCCGGGGGCCAGGGGGCCGGCGGTGAGGGCCCCAGGCGAGGGTTTCCTTTCCCGCCCGCCGTGGGAACCAACCAGGGCGGAGAGGGCCCGAACCTCCTTGGTGGAGACGGAGGCGGGCGGGAAAGGCCGCGAGGAGGAGGACGAGGCCAATCCCCGACCCAGGGTCTGACCACGCGGGCGCGACGGGCTATAGACCGAACGCTGACCCGTGCTGGTGGCTGGCGGCCACGCGGGCCTCACTCACCGCGGAGCGGCGGGACCTCCTTCTCCACCGAGACACTGAGGCCTGGGGGTGAGGGAGCTTTGAGCCGGGCCGCGGGGACAGTGCAGGCAGCCTCGACGCCCGGCTTTCTCAGAAAGGCCCCTTCAGCTCAGGCTGTCTCTGCTCCCGGACGGCGCGCGGGAGGACGCGCCCCTCAGCCTCAGGAGGCCGCCCTAGGGCGACGCCGAGGCGCGGTTTCCCGGAGCTCCCGGCGGGCGCGGCCTGGGCGGGTCCCCTTTGCCTGTCCTGGGCCTGGGCCGCCCCAAGGTCGTCAACGAGGCACGAAAGGAGACCCTGCGTCTCAAGAGCCGCCTATCTTCATCTCCATTTTACAGATGAAAGGTTTTTTTGTTTTGTTTTCCCGCAGAATATAAGTTATTCAAAATTGACTAATACATTATACAGTTAAGTCTCCTACTTCCATTGTAGAAGCTTTTCCTGCCACGTTGTTCTTTATGTAAGGATTTCGTCCCACAGAGATCTTCAGAAACCTACTGGTTACACCAAGTTTCAGTGAGATAAGAGTCAAGAGAATAAGGCTTAGGGATACCCATCCTGCTTAAACCAAAGTAAAGCCACTTTTAACACTGAGTCAAATAAGATTTTGTCCAAAAGAGATGCCATTGCTATCAATCAATAAATAAGTAAATGGAAATCACGTCCTTGTTATGACAAAATAAAATTCACTGAACCTAGCAGAAACTTCAAAATTTTAAATGAATTATTTTCAATATTTTACACACACACACACACACACACACACACACACACAAACCCCATTGTAACTATTAGGGCACTTAGAATTTCAAATCACAAAATGACATTTCCCAACACCTTTCTTTATCTCTCCTTTACTTAATTTTGTCATGGTTAATTTTATAAAGATTATTGTGCCTTATGATCTTGGTAATTACAATGTATATAATAATAAAATAACTAAATTTACTATAATATTTATGGGTATAAACATACTGTGAGAAAACAAATAATTTTGAAATTCAAAAATGCTTAAGGATATAAATATTGACCTGAAATATAAAATATCTAAAATCATTTCACTTTTGGGGGGTACATTTAAGGCCAATGTCACAAAGATAATTATGTACACAGCAGATTTATAGGCTGTCTGGTCATCATTTATTTTATGATGAATGATAATCATACCTTAAAATATATTGTGACACTCAAAATATTCCAAATTTTATTTTCAGTAATATTGATTTTTACTTTATCAATATACTTTCAGGTGTTATTTATGTATCATTAAATTTATATTTATATATCACTGTTTTTATCTATTACTCAGTATTTTAATATCATAGTCCAAAATAAAATCAACCAAAATGGATCAAAACAACAAGACAGAGAGAGATAGGTCAACTCAGTGATCAACAATGATATTTAAACACATTTGACAACCAGATACCCATATGAACAATTTTTATTTTCTTCATAAAATAGAGATCTTCAGTGTAACAACTGAAGTACTGTGTGCATGAGAAGGAAATTTCGTTCTCAATATTTCAAAAATACAATTCATTTATCTTTATATATTTTGAAAAGCTTCTTTTGAGAAAATAGGTTTTCATAAAAAGAGATATTGACTATAAAATACAAAAACTTCAATTTTAGCAAACTTCAAGACTTCATGTTTCTTACAGATAATCTTGAAGGTTCAACTTGAACGAGGTATCCACATCCAGTAACTGACCACCAAGATTATATTACAAGTATAGCTGCTGCTGCTGTTTAGTCACTAAGTCATGTCCAAACTTTAGCTACCCCATGGACTGTAGCCCACCAGGTTCCTCTGTCCATGGGATTTCCCAGGCAAGAATAGTGGAGTGGGTAGTCATTTCCTTCTCTAACAAGTATAGCTAGTAGTCACCCAATATATGAGCAGTGCTGAAAGTATATTCTTCAAACAAAGGGAGTCAATGTGAGTTTGGAAAATAGTTTATAAAAGATATGTGCTGGGCAAGAAAGACAAAGATAAGGAGATGGAGAGAGAGAGAGAGAGATCCCAGCAATTTTTCCTTAAAATCTAGAGAAATCTAGAATTCATGCTAAATGATGACCATTACCTATGATTGCTGCCTTCTCTTCTGTATCTCTATTCTTAAATACTGCAGTAGCTTCCTGACTTTTCCTAGGACCTACTCTTAATTCTCTTCAATTAATTCTCAACATCAGAGGCAGAGTGATTTTTTAAAACTGAAAGCATAGTTGTGACATTTATTTCCTTAAAACCTTTCAAGAGCTCACCACTGCTCTTTACAGCAATGGCCAAAATCCTTAGCTTGGTCTTTTGTGTAGTGTGGACTTTCCCAGACTCATCTGCTTATATGCTGAATACGTACATTGCCCACTTTATGTTGTCAGGCCAAATTTTCTCAGTTTTTACTAGCTGGCCATGTGATTCCTTCTACCCATCTCAACTCCTACTGATCTTCATATCGGAACTCAATTCTTGAATTCTTCTGGAAGGCATTCCGTGATGCCTACAGACCAGATCTGATTTCTGATATATACTGTCAACTTTCATTTAAAAAAAAAAATCATAATATGTACTTTAGTATTACAAAGTTTTGTATGCCTGATTAATATCAGACTCTACTAGTAAACTATAGGCTCTGCAAAGACAGACTTTATATCTATTTTGTTCCCTTTCTGATTTCTATATCAAGCACTGCACATCTCAATAAATGTTTAAGTGATTGTGTGAATGATTAAACAAATTAAATAACTGATTTTTATTAGATAACTGTTGGGTCCAATCCAATCTTGATTCATATAGAAATGTTAGGTTAATCTAATTATGAACTTATTAATACATTCTGTTCCCAAGAATAAAGTTCATAGTAGAGGCTCTCAAAAAAGAAAAATCAAAAGAGGGAGAGGAAAAATCCAGAGCCACACCGTGTATGATTCCATGGTAGATCATACGTGTGTGTGTGTGTGTTGCTCAATCATGGCCAACTCTTCGGGACTCCATGGACTATAGCACGCCAGGCTCTTCTGTCCTCAGAATTTTCAAGGCAAGAATACTGGAGTGGGTTGCCATTCTCTTCTCCAGGGTATCTTCCCAAGCCTGGATCGAATCCAGGTCTCTTGCACTGCAGTCAGATTCTTTACTGTCTCAGGCACCAGGGAAACCCAGATCATTCATGGTCTATATACAACATATGATACCCCCTGGAATGGAGGAGCCATACGCAAAGCTCCTGGACAACACAGCCCTGACTCTATGAGCTAGTAAAATACTACTAATCTTTTTATGCTACTTCTTACTTTCTCTGGGTCTGATTTAAAAGAAAAAGTAAAAGCAGAGCTGGAGGAAATTAGAGAAGACTTAGCTATAGGGAAAGGGTTAAATTTGACAGCATATTTCAATCCAGATGAATATAGCACAGCTAGAAAAGGTGCAGTATTTTTCTAACTTGCCTGCAGGTCCTTGAGGAATCATCTGCTTATAGTTTAAACATAAATTCAATCTGCGTGGTTATAATTACATTTTGTCAGCTGGATTTATAGTTAAGACACTCAGGCTGCAACTAAATTAGGGGGTTGTCGAGTGGCCAAAGAAATAAAATTTTATTCTAAATTGGTATTTTCTTTGGGAGCCCCAGCCCACAAATGGAGTTTTAGGGACTTCTACAAGGCTAAGAAACTTTCCAGGTGGCGCTAGTGGTAAACAACTTGCCTGCCTATGCAGGAGACACAGGAGACACAGGTTCAGTCCCTGGGTGGGGGAGATTCCCTGGAGGAGGACACTGCAACCTCCAGCATTCTTACCTGGAGAATCCCGTGCACAGAGGAGCCTGATGGGCTACAATCCATAGGGTTGCAAACAGTCGGCCATGACCGAGCAACTGAGCACACACACATCAGGCTAACAGTGATACCTGTTACTATGTATACCAATAAAAGGGTAGTAGCTTTAGGTTTAGAAAAGATTCATGTGGGTCAAAGTATTTGGTTTTCATACATACTTCACAGTATACATATTAGTAAGACATTAAATGGATAACCTAATACTTTAAAATAAAAACAATTTCTGTATTAATATGTTTATCATCATCACCATCACCATTATCATCTTTATTATCATTATAATAAAACATATTTCTTTTACTTATACCAGAATGTACTACAATTTACTACCATTTAATTGTTTGTACAGGGGACGGGCGGGATGCAATTATGTTGATAAAAGACTGAAAACACAACAAACCTGATTGAAAGAGTTGGGAGCACATTTCTGTTTTCCTAGCCCCTGCCAGAAACAGGTGCAGGCAACTCAGCATATTGAGCCACATGCCAAAGATAACAGTCCCAAGAAGATTGTATTTGAGGCATCCCCAGTTTAAATCTTGCCTTCCTACATTTCCCCCCCCACACCTGGAAAAAAAATTTTTTTTTAAACACTGAATTCCAAAACAGTTATCAGGGCTGTTAGTTACAATTTTTGAAATGGTACCTTTTTGAGAAAAAAGAAAAAGACACAAAGATCTTATTATAACTTTAAAAACAGTAGTTAAAACTCACAAATGGTTTTATTCATCTTTATTTTTTCCCGATATGGGAAGGAAGAAAGTAATGAACTATGTAGTAAGTGTTAGGGAGGCTTTAAGGTAATAATGAGGAATTTGAATTGGGTCTCCTGAAATAGCTCTACAATGTAATATTGCATTTTGTCCTCCTAAGTGTCCAATATGCTAGATTATACTCTGTCTTCATTCTGCAGATAAGAAAAATTCACATGTGCTCACTCACTAAGTGGAATAGTTGGGATTCAAAAACAAGTGTTTACATTCTTAGACACTATATCAAGAATAATCTCTCCTATTACAAATTTGTAATCTCCTAATACAAATTAAATGTTGTGCTAGTAATAAGGATAGGCCTCTAGGATAAACAAATAGAATAAAGAGAAATGATTGCAACCACAAGAATAAGTTAAGAGAAGGACAGATTTGGACCCCAAACCAGTGGGGCTAAGACCACTTAGGACTAAACTATGAAGGCTCTAGAGGCTTCCCAGGTGGCACTATGGTAAAGAACCTGCCTGCCAATGCAGGAGACATAAGAGATGCAGGTTTGATCCCTGGATTGGGAAGATTCCCCTGAAGGAGGGGACAGCAACCCACTCCAGTATTCTTGCCTGGAGAATCCCATGGACAGAGGAGACTGGCGGGTCATAGTCCATGTGGTCACAGAGTCAGACACTGAAGCTACCTACCACACATACACACTCACACACATGAAGGCCCCACTCACAGGAATCCCAGTGTACAAAGCCTCCATCTCTGGTTAAGTTTACTGTAAGCAGAGAAGCCACATGTAAATTTGGAGGATAGGAAATAAAGAGCAAAGAGTGGAAGAAGAAGGACACTGGAGAAGTTTGGGAGAGGTTGTGTTTGGGGTGTTCTAGAGCATGACATCAGAAGATATCAGCTTGAGTAATAATTGAGAGTCAAGACATGGACTTGAGAAAAATAAGAAGACAGTGTATGAAGGTTGACTGCTGAGCAGTTCATGGGGACCATAGGATTTAAACTCCTCCTTATGCATTTCTTCACTGTTGTATTAATTCATGAGTGAAAACTGCATTACAGGGAGACAATGAGACAAAGACAGTTTATGCATCTCAAGAGATTGAAATGAATAATATCTGCAGTTACCAGTCCTTACAACAGTGTTTAGGATCATCTGTAAACTCACCAGCTGGTATTTTTAATGCCTCAATTAAAATTTGTCTTGTCTCTTTACTATCAAATTAGTTTTACTTGATATGTGGAATTTATTTAATTTATTGA
This sequence comes from Cervus canadensis, assembly GCF_019320065.1. NCBI lineage: Eukaryota > Metazoa > Chordata > Mammalia > Artiodactyla > Cervidae > Cervus > Cervus canadensis. The sequence continues at coordinate 5,176,000 of NC_057397.1, read as the reverse complement.
GCTTTTATAAAATCTTGTCACTCTGCTGAGTATTTTTACAGAAATCATTCCGGCCTTCATTTATTCATTAAAAAAATTTTGATTATCACCAGCACCGTAGGCATTGTAAATGATCCTAAAGATACAGAAAAGAGTGGCCAGGTGTTTTATCCTTTGATGTTTTTGCTCCTGCTGATCTTTCTATTAGGACCATTTGTCTTCTCTCTTAGATAAGCAAACATCTACTTGTCTATTAAAACTCAGCTCAAAGATCAGTGTTATTATATGACTGGATCTTTCTAATTAATATATCTACATAAAAGCAATATCCTTCTCTGATTTATTTTCTGTTTCCAACACTAAGAAAACTATCTGAGGTGCTTTCCTGGTGGTCCAGGGGTTAAGTCTCCAGACTCCCAGGGCAGGGGGGTTCCTGGGTTACACCACTGGTCAGGGAACTAAGATCCTGCATGTTTCACAGTGTGGCCAAAAAATAAATAAATATGTAAAAAGACACCAATTTCTTTTGAAAAATAGAGAACTATCCGAAACCAAGTTATAAAGAAATCTTACTTGAATTACATATAAAATGAATGTATAAGTGAATAAGAGAGGCAGATGTTGTTTAGGTGGGTTGGTCCCAGCATGGAGAAGAATGAATTTGTCATACTGCAGTGTGCGCACAAATCAGTAAGAAAGAACAAAGAAATAAGGACAAATCAATATAATACAATGGAAGGACATGTGCCTCAAATGGAGTGGTAAGAGAAAACTTCTCAGAGGATGTCATTTTGGCTGTGAGAGAAAATCACCAGTTAACTGGGGAAATAAGGGTGAAGAAGTAACCGAGCAGAGAAATAGCTTTGAGAGGTTTTCCTTGCTAATGTATTGGGTACTCCAGGACTTCTGTGACTGAAGTCTGCTTTTTTTAATGTTGTTACTCTGCCCTACCTCCAAATCAACCATCCTAAGTTAGATGAAGAATAGCTACATTTATTGAGAGTCCCAACAATATCCCAGATAAAACATATGTATATAAAGATTTATGGATACATAACTGACAGATGATAGATGATTAGATAAATATATATGCAAATGATAGATCAGATGGATAGATAAGTACATACATTCTAGATGCATAGAAAGACTATTTTAATTCATATGCCAGTTCACATGTAGTAGTCAGAGGCTCAGAAACGATAATGTCTTTGACCTGACTTCTACAGTTATGAAGGGTTATGATTTTGTATTAATTACAACAAATCTTCTTGGAAACAGATATACTTACATATTTAAAATGTATTTTAAAATCCAAATTGAATTCATACTCTGAAAAACACATTTTATTAACTGCCAAACCTGACAGCTTATAAAAATAAATAACTTTATTGCAACCTCACCAGTCTTTTTGCAGCATTAAAAAGCATGAGACAGTCTTAATATTTCTTAGATATTATCATAAACTTTCAAGTTATTTGTTATTGAGACCCAGAGTAAATATTTTCTAACATCTTACTGTACAGTTATCTGAACTGACTACAAATATCATGTAAATGCCACACAACTTCTTTAGCCTCTTACATGTTGTGGATGCAAATAAAAGCAAGAACACATCAAAAGAATATTCTTTTTGGCCTATATGAAGAATTATTATAATAAAAAATAAGCTTAATTGGTTGGTGCAAAATCTACAGACTTCTATGCATCTCTTTAGTGCTTTGGAAAACGAAAAGAATAAGTTGCTCAGTCGTGTTCAACTCTTTATGACACCATGGACTATATACAGTCCATGGAATTCTCCAGGCCAGAATACTAGAGTGGGTAGCTTTTCCCTTCTCCAGGGGATCCTTCCAACCCAGGGATCGAACCCAGGTTTCCCTCATTGCAGGCAGATCTACCAGCTGAGTCACAAGGGAAGCCTAAGAATACTGGAGTGGGTAGCCTATCCCTTCTCCAGCAGATCTTCCTGACCCAGGAATTGAACTGAGGTTTCCTGCATTGCAGGCGGATTCTTTACCAACTGAGCTATCAGGAAAGCCCTGAAAAGAATAAATTAACTCCCAATAAGATTGATATTAACAAGGACAAACAATAAGAAATGGCATTTAATGAGAACACCAAGTCCCCTAAGATGAAAAGCAATATGAAAACAACAAATTCAATTTTGATTAGGCTACAACTTCTGGTTTTTCGGTTAACAGTTTAAAGAAAATTATCTATAATAAGAGTTTTCAGAAATATGCAAATAAAACAATGGCACTAGATTAAAAAAAAAGTCTCAGAGAAGATTCAGCTATGCATTTAGAAGGGATAATTCTGGAGGATGAGTAGAAGTCAAGAAAAACGTTTAAGGAGACATACTATAGTAGAACAAACTAATGGGCTATTGACCTTATCAGAGAGTACTGAACTTATCAAATAGCATAAATTAGGAATTAAGAAAACAGATCTACTGTTGTGGCCATTGCACTTCACCAGAAAATAGATTTTCTCATATTTAGGTATATTGTTGTGAGGCAACTCAATTTCTCTTGGGAAAATTGTTGAAGAAAATACAAAGGAAAAATTTTCTTTTTCTATATACTGGATAAGTCAATGGAAAATGATCAAGTTTCCAAGCTATAATGAGATCATGACTTGGCTATGAATCATAATTATGTAAAGTTATAACTGGGATTTAAGCCCACTGGTGGGAGTTAAAGAAGAATTATAATCCATAGTCTACTCTATGATATTTTTTAATCTAGTTTATTCTTTTCTTGCTTTAGTTAACTTTATCCATAATAGCCCAAATGCAAAATAACTCAGATGTCCATCACCAGGAGAATGGCAATCAACTTTGATAGATGTGTATTTTCAAATATTATTAAAATCATTTAGCCACCAGGCTGAGCTGAAATATAAATGTGGGTTTATTTACTCTACTTCTTATCTCTCCTCAGTCCCACGAGATGATCTTTCCAAGTCTCATCTAAATCTCTAAATACTTTTTAGTAAAGACAACCCTATGACCAAGACAAGGGAGCTCCAAGACTCTCTCTTTTAAAACTCTGTTTTTCGTTCTCTCAAGGTTAAGTCTACATCATTTTATGCACTATAACCTCTAAGAATCTGACACCTTCTATTAATATCTGTTTCATGACATTTGGATCCAACCATTGCCAGAACCGATGGCAGAACCAGCTCTGCTCCCAGCAGTAGAGGATCTGAGTGTCCAAGGGCCCTGGTATTCCTGGTATTCCTGGGTCCTGGCTTCGCCTAAAATCCTTTTTCTTTTTCTTCTTCTTCTTTTTTTTTTTCAGTATGTGTGCATTATAGGAGATCCAACCAGTCCATCCTAAAGGAGATCCGTCCTGGGTGTTTATTGGAAGGACTGATGCTGAAGCTGAAACTCCAATACTTTGGGCACCTCATGCAAAGAGTTGACTCATTGGAAAAGACCCTGATGCTGGGAGGTATTGGGGGCAGGAGGAGAAGGGGGCGACAGAGGATGAAATGGCTGGATGGCATCACCGACTCGATGGGCATGAATTTGAGTAAACTCCGGGAGTTAGTGATGGACAGGGAGGCCTGGAGTGCTGTGATTCATAGGGTCGCAAAGAGTCGGACACGACTGAGCAACTGAACTGAACTGAACTGACTATAAGTGGTATTTTTTAAAAATTTCACACACAGTGCTAGTCATTCATTAGCAATATGTGAGAATGGAGTCTACTTTTGTTATAATAATCTTGAATCCTATAATCTTGCTATATATTCTTATTAGTTCCAGGACTTTAATTGTTGTTGTTGTTAATGACTTGGATATTCTACATAGACAATCAGATTATCTGTGAAAAAACACAGCTTTCTTTTGTCCTTCTCAATTTTTATACCTTTTATTTCCTTCTACTGTCTGATTGCCCTATCTGAGCCTTCCTTTATGATATTAAATGGGAGTGGTGAGAAGGGACATCCTTGCCTTGATCCCAGTTTTAGGGGAAGAGCATCTAGTTGCTCACTACTGACAATGCTGTTACTTTGGTTCATCCAACTGGACCCTGTACCTGGAGGGCAAGGAGAGACCAATAGAAGAGGTGGCCACTGCAGATTGGTAAGTGGCAGGTTTAAAAATAAGAGAACTTACTTTCCAGGCTTGTCTTGGGTGACTATAAGCTGAGTAAATCTCTGTGCCTGATCCCCCAGAATCTTCAGTTTATATAGAGGCCTTAATGGGGTTCAATCTCACATGCCATCCCAACTGTCTCAAAAACACATTGCTCTCTGGAGACTGTGTCCTGAAAAATGGTTCCCACGGTGGGCAGAGTATTCTTTGGCTGCACTGGGGAGAGGGTGAGGAGCCTCAAGTTGCCAGGGTCCAACTCTCAGATCAACCAATGGTCATATCCTCTCAATGACCTCTTCTAATAGTTAGCTATTGATTTTTTTAATGTATGTTTCCTATCAAATTGAAGAAATTTCTCTTGCTAACTTGCTGAGAGTTTTTACTATGACTAGCAATTAGATTATGTCAAATGCTCTTTCTGAACTTTTTGTGTGATCATTTGATATTTTTGTTGTTGTTGTTGATGTGATGGATTGCATTAATTGGTTTCTAAATATTGAACTATTCTTGCATACCTAGAACAAATCCCAGGTGGTCTTAGTACATAATTCTTTTTCTACATTGTTGAATTCAAGTTACTATTATTTGTTGAGGTTTTTAATCTATTTCATGAGTGATATCAGTCTGTAACTTTCATTTCTTATATTACCTTTATTTCTGGTATTAGAGCAATCCTGGCTTCATAGAATAAGTTGGAAAGTGTTCCTAATTCTTCTGCTTTCTGGAAGAGGTTATGGAAAATTGGCATCATTTCTTTTTCAACCTTTTTAGAGCCATCTACATATTAAATACTCATAAGTTTCTTCCCAGAATGAAATTTCCAGAAGTGCATAGTGTTCTTATCTCTGTTGACACAAGAAGAGGACTGTCTCTAACAGCCTGAAGCCAAGTGCCCAATTGTTTTGCCCTGGGGCTGTTGGTTTCAGCAGCTGCAGCTGCTGGGAAGATAAGCTGGACCTGGAGTGGAGGAAAGCAGCACTCCAACTGGGAGCCATTGGGCGAGTTGGTGTTTTTCAGCCCTTGTGTCTGATATTTCCAACCTTGGAAGAAAATTATATCTGCTTCATTTCTTTCTTCCAAAACATGAGAACATTCATCTTTTGGCAGAATCTAAACTAGATCTCTGTTATATCTACAGAGAAGAAAATCAGGGAAATACAGTTCCCAGTCTTACACAAGTTGGCATCCATGGATGGATCCATCCATCCATGATGGATTATCGTGGGTTAACCCATCCCATGAAGTGAAACAACTTTCTAAACTTTCCTGACTTAACATTCCACCTTTTCTCTTAGCTTTTCCTAAATGATCAGATTTGCCCTCAGTGTTCACATCCCACCATCCACTCACTCAGAGAAGGAGGAGGAGTACTGTTATGGATCAAGATCAAGATCGGTACAATGTTTGTCCACATTTTAGATGGTATAAACATCACTTTTGATGAATATTGTATTTAATTTTCTCCTCTTGTGTCACCTTATCATATTTGTTCGTAACACTTAATGTCCACGTATCTGGTATCATAAAATTGACCTAAGAGCATGCAGGGCAGAGGATGGTAAAAAGAGGACAATTTTCGGTAAAACATTTAGTTACATCAAGTGTTTACCTTAAAGAATCTCTAAGATTTAAGAGAAAGTAAGCTTTTTTTTACCTTGTTGTACTTCTTAGATTTGATCTGCCTCCTTTATTTTTTTCTTGAATCATATGAATGACAAGAACTCTAGGACAAATTAGGTTTTAAACACGGGAGAATTCCAACGTTTGTACTAACTTCTTTCTCTTTAGTCCGCTTAAGGCCTTTGGCCACTTGGCAGAGGAGATTTAGTGGATGAGAAGTGCCCAAATTTTACCCCTTCTCTAATATTTCACAAGAGGTAGCCAAAATATCAAACCTCCACCTCAGGTTCAAAAAGACACACCAGGGCACTTTTTGTAGAGATGGAATGTTTAAAAGGAATGCATGTCAGAGAACCCAGTGGGAAGGTCCTTCCCCTGTCTTTTTCTTGCAGTAGTCAGAGTGATAAGGGCCAGAGAATGAATGAGTCCCTAACAGAAGAGGCCAGATGTTTTCGCTTTGAACTCTCACACAGACACCCCACCCCACCCACCAGGCCACAAGGCAGCTGTCCTGGCCTTAGAAGATCTCACAAGGTAGGCAACTTCCTGCCTTTCCCGAACTTCTGATTTCTGATGCATACATGGACGTGCTTCCTTTCATTGGTGTGAAAAGTTCACTCTTGTCTGAACCTGGCTGTAAGAAACCTACGGAGCAAGACTTCAGCTGTTTTTATTCCAAGCCGGTCATGCTCATCAAGCTTAGGATGACAGAGGGGGCTTCCATTATTAGACCTCTCAAAGGAATCCGGGGTCACAGACTTACAAATAATAGCTATTAATACGGTGTGTGTTTTTGTGTTTTTGCTTTCTACCTCTTTTCTTCAGAGATTACTTTGGATAGAATTCTGGTATTTTGTGGTCTTTTAACAAAAATTTTCACTAGTTATTTCAGGATCCCACATGAGATCAAATCTTATAGCAGTCTAAAGTATCATTATTTTCCCCAAAGTCTTGTTTCTTCACATAAACTATCTAAAGAACTTGCAGAGGTAGTGCACTGGGTTCAAAATCTGGTCATCTCCTCACAGATCTTAGTAGAAATTTTTCCCATCTTAGAAATTAGAAACCTGAGTCTGCAAGAGAAAATCAATTCCCTTTTTTCCCATAGGTGTGAAGTGGTTAAACTAGGATTCAAGTGCAGGTCTCTTGTTCTGTAGTAGCTATGAGCTTTTAAATATTTAACAATGCCTTCTATAGTTTGGGGACTTCCCTGGGGGCTCAGAAGGTAAAGCATCTGCCTACAACGTGGGAGACCCGGGTTTAATCCCTGAGTTGGGAAGATCTCCTGGAGAAGGAAATGGCAACCCACTCCAGTATTCTTGCCTGGAAAATCCCATGGACGGAGGAGCCTGGTAGACTGTACAGTCCATGGGGGTTGCAAAGAGTCAGACACGACTGAGCGACTTCACTTTCGCGTTCTATAGTTTGAGTGAGTGCCTCTATAGTTTGAGTGATGTCTCAGGAACCTCAAATTTCTCTACCCAGAACGGAGTTGTATAAGGCTACTCTTCTTCACAAAGTGATCTTAATATAATTATGCAGTTTAATTTAGTCATAGTTCTCAGACCTGTACATTGAAATATGATTTTTGTTTTTGTTTTTAAATCAGGCATTTCTATCCTCATGTCTTTCCCCTGTGAGGATAGTAAAGATCGAAAAGTTGAATAAATGGGGATTTTAGGAGATATTCTTTCTTTTAAACCTTGTTTTTAATCTTTTCTCCATGTTTTGCTTTTAGAAACTTTTTGGTATTTTGGAGGCATTTTCTAACTTTATTTGGAATCGGCACAAGGGCTCGTTTTAAACCTCAAAGGCTTGTGAGGATGAAAGGTTGAGTGCTTTGATTTGAATTATAATTTTTGGTGACGCAGCACCTTTCATCTGAGAATTCAAAGCCATCCTCAAGAAAATGCATTCATTATTCGAACACCCCTTTGAGGCGGCTAGAACCTACTCAGAGCTGGAAAAACAGAAACATAAATGGGCAAAGAGAAAAACTGAAGATATATTTTAAAAACAGAGACCCAGTCCCAGTGAATATCCCCCACTTCTCATTCTGCTCTTCTGCAATTGGAACTCACCCTGCTGAGAATAAGGTTATGGAGGAAGGTGTTATTTCTCTAGGAGCTCATATTTAAAGCCTCAGTTTCTGCACATGCCAGACCCTATTAGTGAGTGATGCTAGAAGAAATTGCAGGAGAGAGGATGGGAGAAAAAGGCAGACTTCATAGAAAAATGGCACAATGGTTGATCAGAAAACAGGAAATACATTAGCAAGAAGGAATACCTTTTCAGTGAACCCAAGCCCTCATATGCAATGTTTAAGTGAAATCCATTGATTTCAGGCTTCTTAAGCTCTATCTTGGGAACCCTTTCTTTCTTCCCCATTGTCAATGAGCTGCTTGAGTGTTCCTCCTGGGATCTCCCAGCAGTTTCCTAGCTACTTGCCCTGCTTCAGTTTCTGTTCTCTCCAACTGAACTTTCACCTACAGTCAGAGATTTTTCTTAAACATCTTTTTACTTAAAATCATCAATTTTTTAAAATAAAATTTATTTTGCCGAATTTTTTTTGGAAGTGCATGGCAGACACCATGACATTTCACTCCTAAACAACTCAACATATATATCTTAGGAGTAAGGATATTTTCCTGTATATCCACAATAAGTTTTCACACCTAAGAAAATGAACAATAACTCCCTGTTAGTTAGTTCCCATCCCATAGCCGGTGTCTTCAATTGCTCACACAGTGTCTTGCTTCCCCAGCTTTATTGAAGTATAATTGATATACAAAAAGCTGCACATAATTAGTGTGTATAATTTGGTGAGTTTGGACACATGCTCACAGTCCCATTTGTCATCACCACAATCATTTCTCAGCCTCTGTACAGAGCCAGCAGGTGCAAGCACTGTTGCTTGGGACAGAGCCACCCTAGTTAATGTGTCCTTAACACACATTTCTGTCTGCATCAATTGACATTCCTTCCCCCATGCTGCTTGTGCTGTCCTTAGTTGCTCTGTGGTCTGACTCTTTGTGGCCCCACAAACTCTAGCCCACCAGGCTCCTCTGGCCATGGGGATTCTCCAAGCAAGAATACTACAGTGGGTTGCCATGCCCTCCTGCAGGGGATCTTCCCAAACCAGGGATGGAACCCAGGTCTCCCACATTGCAGGTGGATTCTTTACCATCTGAACTACCAGAGAAGCCCTCCTCACACTTCTGCCAGTGTTATTACTATTGCCTGTTACAAATACTGCTTCAGATACAAAAACAAGACCCTTATATATATACTGTCTACAAGAGACCCACTTCATACCTAGGGCTACAGACAGACTGAAAGTGAGGGGCTAGAAAAAAATATTCCATATAAATGGAAATCAGAAGAAAGTGGGAGTAGCAATACTCGTATCAGATAAAACGGACTTTAAAATAAAGACCATTGCAAGATACATGGAAATGCTTACACATAGCAAATGCTAACAACTGTAAAAGGGGAAATCAACAGTAACTCAGTAATAGTGGGGGACTTTAACACCCGACACATACCAATGGACAGATCTATGGGCTTGTGTAAAAGACACTTTTCCCAGTTCTATCAGTGTTCCTGTGCATAGCTTTGGCTTCCTACTGCAAGTACTTGCAAATCTCTGCTGGGTGTCTTTCTTGGTCGGAACTACATGCTTAGAATGTATTTAAAGTCACCACGGTAAGAAGATGACCCCTGCAGAAGTAACTCTAAGTAAACATGAATGGGGGTTGCTGTGTGAATCCTCCAGCCTCCTCTCCCTTTAGTGGGGAAGATGCTGAAGAACATCCCACGCTGCCTCCCAGAGGCTGGCAGACGGATTGAGCCCTGGTTGCCCAAAACAGTAACCTGCTCACGAACGCATTTTATTTTGACTTACAGCCCTTCTTTGTTTCACTCCCCAACATCCCCAGCAGAACTTTCTAAGTCCTTCCACCTAATAACCACTTTCACCAAAATCCTTGCTTGAGGACCTGCTTCTGGAAGAATCCTCCCAAAGACAGCTTATTATCTTTAGCCCAGTAAGCCCTCTTATGGAATGATAAATATCAGTTACATGAACCTGACTTTTCAGGATCTTTCTAATGGAGTGAAGTAGAAAGACTGTCCATTCCAGTATTCTTCCCTGGAGAGTTCCATGGACAGAGGAAGCTGACAGGCTACAGTCCATGGGCTCACAAATAGTTGGACATGACTGAGAGACTGACCACTTTCACCTGCAGGAAGGTGTCATAATGCCATAGAGCAGGGAATCTAAGTTTGTACTCCAAGCAGGAAATCATTCTTCTGATCAAGATTTTAAAATACCCCTCATACAGTCACAAAGTTCAGCACGTCATCCAGAAAGGCATCCAGTGATCCAAGAGAATACAGACAGGGTGGAGCAACTGCTCAGCTTAAAGAGAAATGCAATGCATAGAGTCAACCTGAAAGGTTATTTCTTGATAAGGAAAGCAGATAGCCGGCACTTTGCAGAGCAAATTGGAAGAAAGCAAAATCAACAGACATCAATAAAGCATGTTCTTTGTACAAGATCTTCAGTTCAGATTGAGAGTAAGAATTCTGAGGCAAAGAAGCAACAACTTCAGTCCTGGAAAATTCAGGACAAGCTACCGAGTTGCATCTGGTAAGCACACAGGCACACGAAAACAGATTCAAGAACAGATATACCCCAGAGACTGACAAGGTACCTAGCATGTAATCGAAATGCAATAAATGCAAGAAATGAATGAAATTTATGTGGAGCCAGGACAGAGTCCCTCTAATAGGCTCTGCTAACTGATAGTAACTAATGGTGGTAGACTCCTCTGTCCATGGGATTTTCCAGGCAAGAATACTGGAGTGGATTGACACTTCCTTCTCCAGAGCATCTTCCCCACGTGTTGCAGGTGGATTGTTTACCAATGAGTCATCAGGGAAGGCCTGACAACTAACATTTGTCTGTCAAAATGCAAGCTAAGTGGCACCTGCAAGAGAATCACCAGGAAAAAAAAAGATTGCTAGTAATGCTGATTACTGAACATCACCCAGAATTACTGAGTCTAAAGTTCTCAGCAGCGGCCTTGACAAAATAATGGCTTAATCATTACATCAAATGAATGGCTAATATTAGTGTGTGAATTAATTGTTGGGTACTGTACTAATCACTTTACCTGTATTATTTTTAAATCCATAAAACCTTGATGAAATAAGTGGTAATATTAACCCCATTTTACCAGTGAGGTACCTAATGCAAGGAGAGGTTGAAGATCATTTCCAAGGCCATGCAGTTAATAGTGAAGAAGCTGAGATTTGAACCCAAGATGCCAGATTCCATAGCATGCTAAACCAAAATATGATGTTGATTCTCCTTTAACATTATTCATTACAATATCTAGTCCATTTTTGTCTCAGGGTGTTTGTGAGGAAGCTCAGAGTATAGCTGTTAAAATGCAGACTTAAGGAAAAGGTATTTCCCGAGGCATGAATGACTATTAAATCTGGTGAGATGTGTTCATCTTGGCATGAGAAACAAAAGTCAAGTAAGAGGGAAAGGGGCTGAGGATGAGACTGATACTGATCTGGAACCTACTCTCCTATTTATTTTTATGACCATAAAAGACACTGTTCTCTTGATCTCTGACACAGCCTTGAAAACCACAGGGCAGATACCATGACTGTGTTAGAGATGTGAACACTGAGTCTCAGTAAAATTATGTGACCCCTAGAACTACACAGCTGCTCTACAGAGGATCCAGAATTTAAATTCAGCTCTGACATCTGGTTATATTTGCCCATCGTGTAGTAAAAGGAGGATATGAGCAGGTCAGAGAACGGGAAAGAATGAGAATGTTAAAAAAAATAGTAATTTGAACTCAATGTTGCATATTTCAGTTTAGTTTAGTTCAGTCTCTCAGTCATGTCTGACACTTTGGGACCCCATGGACTGTAGCACGCCAGGCTTCCCTGTCCATCACCAACTCCAGGAGCCTACTCAAACTCATGTTCATTGAGTTGGTGATGTCATCCAGCCATCTCATCCTCTACTGTCCCCTTCTCTTACAGGCCTCAATGTTTCCAGTTTCAGGGTCTTTTCCAGTGAATCAGTTCTTTGCATCAGGTGGCTATCATCAGCAAAAAGGAAACTTGTCAATGGATCCTTAGAGATGCTTACAAAGTGCAAGGTGGATAAATGACATTTCAAACGATTTTGCTGGTCCTTTATAAAACTGGATTCTGTCTGTAGTTTATTCAGTTTACCAATAGTCATGGTACTATAATCCATTCTTTAGGATCTGATCACAACCTTTTCAAAGTTGAAACATGTAGACATTGTGCTTTGGCAAACTCAAAGTATTAATTTTTAAGTTAAAGCTAAAACAAGGCTTGACATTCTCAGTCAAATTCAGATCTGACTAAATATAGTATTTAAAGGTAGTAAATGAATTTTGACCTTTCACAGAAAGATAGGAAAACCAACATATATTATGTTAAAACACCCCGGAGTTTTTTTCTCCATGCATTTTTTAAATGTAATATCCTCCTTCTTTTTATATCACCCATCCACACACTCATTGTTTAAATCCTTCTGGTTCCCAAACTTACCATCCACAGTGAAAGTGAGTGTTTTTCACTCAGTGCTGTCCAACTCTTTGTGACCCCATGGACTGTAACCCACCAGGCTCCTCTGTCCTTGGGATTCTCCAGGCAAGAATACTGGAGTGGGTAATAAGCCATTCCATTCCTTATTCTACATCTGCTCCTCCTATTTCTTTAGGCAGGAGGACTCTCCCTCCTCCTCTATCCTGTCAATCTCAACGTGTTCTTCAGCTATTTGCTCTTACATCACCTTCAAAAGATCATTCTGTCCTCTCTTCTCTTCCTCTCCACTGACAAGTTCCGTGAAGAAGTTGAATCAGCTTCTGGACCAAAGGATTGCGTTCTCTGGGATCACGAGGCACTAGTTTACCAACCTCTGTTAGTACTTCCCTCACAGAAGTACAATTGTGAGTGAGCATGCTCCCTCCTCATTTCATCGTGTGATCTGTGAGGGCAGGAGTGAAGCTTGTTCACTTCCCATAGAGCCCCCGGGCAGCTGATAGATGCCTGGGTTTGCTGTCGAACATGCCTTGAATAACGATCCTGTGTTTTCCCTCTCCTCTTTAATGGAACCATTTGAGCCATGGTAACGAGGAGTTAGAAGTAGCTGTCAGTTTCCCTCTTCAATGACAAGGATCAGGCCAATACGTGATTTCCTCAGAGAATATTGTCCAAATGTGACTAATAGGCAACAAATTGCTCTCGAGCAAAACTTGCCCCAGTTTCCATTATGAATTCTATAATGTGTTTGCAGGGGGCTCTGCCAGTCCTCAGAGATGTGGGCACACACAAACCGCTCAGACTCTCGCGTCATTGCTAATTCCAGAGAGGAGCCCAAAGGCCTTACTCCCATTCCCTGAATCGGGCGTGACTGTCCCCGTCCCTGCCCCCTCAGCTGGCTTGGTGCACCTCTTCCCTTCAGACGCCCCCGCGGGCTGTCAGTGACCTCAAGAGGAAGTGAACGGCACCCTGAGCTCTCAGAATCAAGCTTGTGGAAGGTGTCGGTGAGGGCCGCTAAAAACTGGGCCCAGCGTGTAAGCCATGCAGGCATGGGCAAACCAAGCTGAAGCCCTCGTTTTCCTCTGGGGCAAGGGGCCTTATCCTTTTACAGCCCTGAGCCAGCGCCTCCCAACCCGGATGCTTGTTTTCAGTAGAGCCACAGTCACACGTGTCGGTGACCGCCAGCGGAGTCACTGAGGGGAGCTGACTGGAAGACGACAGCGTAGTGAGGGCACCTGGCAAACAGGATGGGTGTCCAACCTGATGGCACTCTCTTCAGGGAACAAACACCATGTGGGCTAAACCAAGCATGTTAACTGGCGAATGCATTCGCTGGATCAGCATTTTGCAACCAAATACTGCAGGAGACACAGGTTGGGAAAATTCCCTAGAGAAGGGAAATGGCTCCCCACTCCGGTATTCTTACCTGGGAAATCCCATGGGGTTGCAAAGAATCAGACACAACTTAGTAACTAAACAACAACTGTTCAGTCTACTTAAAGTACTCTATAAACCCTAAAATCAGAAAGAAAAACAGTACATTGCAGGGGTATAAAGTCCTAAAAAAAAGTTTAAAAGGGTTATATAAATAATCAGATGCATAGTAGGCCAAAGAAAACAGATAAAAAGGACAATAACATATAAGTGCAAATCTTGCAGTTTGTACTACTAATTTTGCACTTAATAATGTTTTTATTAATTACCAGACAGATAAGGAAAATGTGTAAAATGCATTTAAGATTTGGAAAATTATTATAAAACAAGCTATTCCATTTAAAACCAATATAGCCATCAACTTTCAGGTCTTGTTTCAACCTCTCTAAAATTCAGACATCTTTTCCTCATCTGAAATAACCATAGCCCTGAGATTTGTGTTTGTCACATCCTTGTTTTGTATTCATAAACAATGTCTTGTTTGGCTTTTAATTTTTTTTAAACTTCTCATAAATGACAGCATATTCTGTGCATTACTTTACAACATTCTTTTTTTGCTTAACCTTATGCTCCTGATAATCATCCAGGCTTTTAGAGTGCCTATATTCATCCTTTTTATTTTTTTAATTGCATTATAGGCCACTATTTATCCATCACCTTGCATCCCTGAGGAAAGTCCAGCTTAAAGCATCTTGTATCTGGCTTCTGGAGCATTTATGCAAGAGTTTCTCTGTGGCTGCGCAGTGGGGACTGCTGGGCTCACAGGTCCACAGGACACTTGTCCAGCACTGCACAAACTCTTGGTCTCACCTGTGACTTGGAAAAGAGCTCTGATAAATGATCTCTTGAGAGTTGATCAGCTTTGTTTTGGGAACACCGCATCTTAAATGTGCATCATGCATTTACTGCCTCTTGGTTTTTCTGCAGAATCAATGGGAGACACCGGCAAGACTCTGCTCAATGTTCACTTTCCCTTCCTACACATATGCCCTTGTTTTAAGCCAACACACTCACCTGGTAGGCATAACCCTGACACTACCAGAGGAGGGCAAATTGCTTCCAGAAGCTCTTATATCAATTTACACTCTCACCAGCAGGGCTTCGGATGTTCTGCCCTTGACAAAACATAACACTGTCAGAGTCTGTGCTTTTTAACTTCACCAGTCTGGAATCTGTGACATGGTATCTGAGTGACTTTAATCATTCATTTCCTTGAACACCAGTGAGGCTGACCATCTTTTTTACACATTTGCTAACTATGTCTACGTTACGTAGGTACACATCCTATGTGAAAGACCTGTTGAAGATATTGGTCTGTTAATTCACTTGGTTGACTTTTTTCTAATGGAACTGGTCATTCTTTAGAAATTTTAGGTATGTATATTTTCAGATTTATATTTTATAAAGCTATCCCCCCACAATTTGCAACTATGTTTTCTCTTTTCATGTTTTTTGATGAGCAAGTATATTTGCTTTATTGTCATGGGGATTGCTAATATTTCCTTTGAGTATATTCTTCGTTTTGATTTAAAAGTCTTTTCTAGCCTGAGGTTAAAGAATACAGTTTCTATATTACTTTCTACAAACTGCATAATTTTGCTCTCACTTTAGTTAATCCACATAAAATTAATAACTTTGCTTTATGAGAAGTAGGGTTCTGATTTTATTTTATATGGAAAATCAGCTTTCCCTGAACCATTTATATAGGTATTCTTATTTCCACTAATCTAATATGCCAGGTATTCCATAGTGAAGCTTACAGATCATCAGGGATCTCTACCTCCACTTTTATTTTTTCCTGTGAATCTTCACCTCTATTTTATGTTCCTGACTTAATGTCACAATTAATCTGCATTTATATGAATATTTATTATTTGGTAAGGCAATTCCTCATATTCTTCATCTCCTACAAAAATATCTTTATTATTCTTGACTCTTTGTGTTCCTATAAAATTTTGTAGTCCTCTTGTCAGTTTCTAAAATTATTCTGCCAGGGATAGTTTGCAACATTTTTGAAATTATGACTTGATTTGAAAAATATTAATTATGATATTAAAATTACCAATCCAGTAATATTATCATTTGTGTCTACATTAAGGTTTCCTTTTAGTTAATAATGTTTTTTATAATTTTCTTGATAACTATGCAAACCTTTTGTTACATTTATACTAAAATTCTGTATGTTTTAATGTTATATAAATGGAATCATTTAAAATTAAATATTAAAATATTTTTGCCAGTAAGATGTGATTAACTTTTATACAGTAAGTTTGATCCAATAAGTTGATAATGTATTAAGTCTATATATCTGTGGATTATTTTGTTTTAAGAAATCCTGCCAACATTTAGGAACAAGAGACTTTTTTCATATTCATTGTATTTCTTTTTTATTTCCATATAAAAATTAATATGATATCCAATGCAGTGATAAATTCATGTGGGAATGATGTTCGTCCATGCCTGTTTTATAATCTTATAGGGAATGTGTTCAACACTTCATTGTTAAGTATAATGCTTGTGCGGTATTTATTTTTTTCTCTTTAATTTATTTTTTTATTGAAGGATAATTGCTTTACAGAATTTTGTTGCGTTCTCTCAAACCTCAACATGAATCAGCCATAGGTATACATATATCCCCTCCCTCTGTACAGTGTTTACTTTTTTGTGTATTTTTCATCAGATTAATGAAATGGCACTCTATTCCTAAAATAGCCAAACTTTTATTTTGCCTTTTATATTGTTTTATTTTGTTTGCAATTAGTGGTTGTTGAATTTTATCAAATGCTTTTACTTTACTTGTTAAGTTAATCATATGCTTTTTTTCTGTTAGTATGTGAATTGGAGAGACTTCTGTCTTTAAATGAAAATATAAACTTCATCCTGGACAAAACCAAACCCACTTTCCCACCTCCCTTTCAGTTACATACGGCCAGGTATTTGGGTTTTAACTAACAAACTATAAGAAGAAATGATCCGCATCACTATCAGACCTTGCCTTATAAATCCTCCCTTATCTCTCTTCCATTATCTTTCTCATTCCTACGTGGTGGGGATGAAAGTAACCATAGCATACTTGAAACAAGGGCTTCCCAGTTGGCGCTAGTGGTAAAGAAC
The DNA here is from genome assembly GCF_019320065.1 of Cervus canadensis. NCBI lineage: Eukaryota > Metazoa > Chordata > Mammalia > Artiodactyla > Cervidae > Cervus > Cervus canadensis. The sequence goes on along the minus strand of NC_057397.1, from coordinate 5,159,145 downwards.
CCACCTGCTAACGCAGGAGACAGAAGAGACAAGGGTTCGATCCCTGGGTCGGGAAGATCCCCTCGAGGAGGGCAGGGGAACCCTCTCCAGTATTCCTGCCTGGAGAATCCCATGGAGAGGAGCCTGGCGGGCTACAGTCCATGGGGCTGCAAAGAGCCAGACACATCTGAAGCGACTTAGCACGTATGCATGCACTTGAAGGAAAGACAGCAAAGTCTGCCTCAGGTCAGGCACCTGAAAGCGATCTACCTTTTTAATACTGTGAGACTATTCACATGTTATTTTTTCTTTTTGAATCAGTTTTACTAAGATGTGTTCTAAACAGTTGTCGATTTTGTATGATTTTTCCGAGTTCAGCATATACTTTTTGTGTGTGCTCAGTCGCTCAGTCGTGTACATCTCTTTGCTACTCTATGGACTGTAGCCCACCAGACTCCTTTGTCCATGGAATTTTCCAGTCAAGAATACTGGAGTGGGGTGCCATTTCCTCCTCCAGGGGATTTTCCCAAACTCACAATCAAACCCACATCTCCTGTGGCTCCTGCATAGGCAGGTGGATTCTTTACCACTGAGCCACCTGATTCTCTTATTAAATATGTCATGTTGATAATATCAGCACTTTTATCTCCTTTTAAAATGCTAATGTGTATTGCCTATTTTGTCTTTTAAAAGGGACAATTTTTGAATTAGACTACTTTCTCAAATTTTTTTATTTATAGTTTTTAAAATTTGATTTTTATCTTCATTATTTCATTGTATCTAGCTATGTTGGGTTTGCTCTACCATCCTTTACATAAATTCCTTAGATCAGATGCATAGATCATTAATTTTAAACTGCCTTCTCTAATGTAAATACTAAACTGCATATTTTTAAAAAAATACTGCTTTAGCTGCAACTCAGATTTTTAATGTGATATGTTATAGCTGAATTCTCAATATTTTTCAATTTATTTCATAACTGATTCTTTGATGAGTAGGTTATTCATATATATACTTTTAAACTTATTTCATGTGTTATGAATTTTTGCAAAATTACATATGCTCAGAAAATGTATTCTGTAAATTGCTAGTTATTTCACATTTTTGAGGCTACCTCAATGCCTAATATGTAGTCAGTTTTTGCAAAAGAACTTCATGTACTTAAAAAGGATGTGTATTATGCAATTGTTAGATGTTTTACATGTGAACATTAGATATAGAGTTTCCAGATAAAGTACAGGATGCTACATTTAATCTGAATTTTAGGTACATACATTTTTATGCTTCAAAGTATATGTTGTTTATCTGAATTCAGATTTAAGGAGGTCTTTAATTTGTTTTTTTCTTCTCTTGCTCAATCTGGCAACTCTACTAAGATCAATCCTATTAATTTTGTTGTTTAAATTTTCCATGTTATTATTTCTGTCTGCTTGATCATTTAGTGAGAGAGGAATGTTAAAACTTCCCTGTGATTTTGGACTTGTCAAAGTCTTCTTGTATTTTTTTCGTTTCATTTGTACCATTGAAGGTATATAGCTGAATACAAATTCATAAAACATATACAGTTCATGTATTAGTTTTTTCTTAAATTATTTATTGATCCTCTTGAGATCTAGTAATGATTTTTGCCTTGCATTCTATTTTCCCTGGTGTCAGTATAGCTATTGCAGCTTTCTATTTGTTTGTATTTTATTCATTCATCCATTCAACCCAAATTTATTGAGTGTCTATTATGTGCAATGTATATATCAAAGAAAAACAAGAAATAAGAAATATGAATAAGTCCCTGACCTCATAAATCTTGCATTCTAGTGGTATGAGATAAAAAAATTAGCAAAATATATGCTGCTATATTGTAAAATATATGATGACATATGCTATAAAGAAAACTAATCAGAGAAGAGAGATAGGAATGCCAAACTGGCCTCACTATTCTCACAAAAATATGATGATTAGACTGAGAGGTGAGATATAACCTGAGTTTCCTTAGTTTATTTTAGTGGTTCATGGAATAAGACAACAAGAGCTTAAAGAGTTAAGTTCTGATGATCTCAAGGAAAATATGTGCACTTCAGTTGTCATCATTGGGTCATGTACTGAATAAGTTCTTGCTCTAAGTGCTAAGGCCTTGTCTTCACTTTCACTAATAGCAATTGGATAATGGGTGATAGGGGTTTCGAGGTGGTGCTAGTGGTAAAGAACCCACCTCCCAGTGTAGGAGACATAAGAGACATGGGTTCAATCTGTAGGTCAGGAAGATCCCCTGGAGGAGGGCCTGCCAACCCACTCCAGTATTCTTCCTGGAGAATCCCGTGGACAGAGGAGCCTGGCCGGCTAAGGTCATAGGGCTGGAAAGAATCAGACATGACTGAAGAGACTTACCTTGCATGCACACAATGGATAATAGGCAAACCTTTTCATAACACCAGAGATGTCATCTTAATTCCTGACTTTGGAGATAAGGGGTGACTAGGATGCATACAAAATAGAAAAGGCAGTGTGAGTAGACCAGAGCAAAACTCACAGAGGTAAACATTTCTTTTGTCAATCCAAGAGCCACTGACCTTTACTGTGTGCTCTTTGCATTTCAAATATTTATTCAACACTTACAGAGATGAGCGATGTTTAGCACTCTGAAAATGACTGTTTCTTTCTTGTTTTTTTTAAATTTGAACCTCTTCCTTGTAAAACTACAAATTTTGAAAGTTCATACAGTGTGGGAAGCAATTTAATAAATTTTTAGAGCTGGAGAACTAACATGAAAATGTGTTAGTCGCTCAGTTGTATCTGACTCCTTGCGACCCATGGACAGTAGCCTGCCAGACTCCTCTGTCCATGGGATTCTCCAGGCAAGAATACTGGAGTAGGTGGCTATTTTCTTCTCCAGGGGATCTTCCTGAACTAGTGATCGAACACGAGTTTCCCACATAGGAGACAGATTCTTTACTGTCTGAACTATTAAATCTAGAAATAAAATATTGCTGAGGCCTTAGGAGTTCTCATTGGAACTCACTGTAAGCCCCTCACAGAGTCTCTCCCAGTCCCAACATGCTAAACCTGCACTATGTCTTATTTTGTTCATTTGACAGGGTTGACAACACGTTATGTGCTGTGTAACATGTATTCCGTTTCCTGAGGTCAAGAAGAGGTTGTTTTAAGGTCACACTGGAAAAGAGTGGCTAAGCCAGTAGCAAATTTGAGTCTGAGGAGTTCCAGAGTCTGACCTTCCCTCACTGCCAGCAAGATGCTGGTCCTATCTGAAAACCCAGCCAAGAAACCCCCAAAACAAGACAAAAGCTTCCACAAGACAAAATTTATGCATTAGAAATGCAGAATGGCTATTATTACAGCTATACAATACATAGTGTGAATGAATCATTTGTCATTTCTTATTAATGAGCTGATGAACAGGGAGAAATAAACAAGTTCTTTAGAGCATCCTGCTTAGCAGAATGGAACGAATTCCATAGCCTCGGGCACTGGGTAGTGTTCAGTAAATTATCTTTGCCCATGAACTAAATGGCACCCCTTAAAGAGTTCATTCACCTCACACGGATGAGCAGTTTACATCAGATAACAGATTCTTCACCTCCGTGATCCCGCCCGCTGCTATTATCTCAAAGATTTGTCACTGTCCTTTCACTTCCGTTCCTGGATCAGGCTGGGGAATTGGATGGCTTTGAAAGCATAGACAGTTTTTCCTTTGCCAGTCTTCCAGACATGAATGTGCATATGGCGAACTGCTTCATGGGAGGGAAAAGAGATGCTTTAGAAATATTTTGAAGGATGGAAGGACACATGTTCTTATTTCATGTAGCATATCACCATGCTGTGCTGTGATTTGGGGTTACTGAAAAAACAAACAAAGCCCATTTATAATTAGTCTATTAATAGTGGCAAGCTAACTTTCATAACATTTATGTTTGGTATCTTGTATTATATATTTTATGTACCAGTATACAATAAGATACTTTATATGTCAAACACTCGCATATCAATATATTAATTTATTTGATTAATACACATATGTTAATTTATTTAATTTTCAGTTAACAGATGGTAGATATCATTAGCCAAATTTTAAGTATGTATTATAGAAACTGAGGTTCAGAGAAATTAATCATGCCTGAATGTATACAAATGGTAAGTGGTAGAAATGAACTTAAACTTTCAATGATCTAAAGTGCATGCTCTTAAATGCTTTGCCAGGGTCCTGGAACTCGGTCCTTAGTGGGTTTAGACCAGAAATGGGATAGATTAAAAAGATTCAGGAAATGGAAATTGATCTGATGCTTGGCAAATACAGTGTAAGTAATTAAATTCAAGAGTAACAGTGAAATGAGAACAAATGTCAATAAACCTTTTCAACAAATGAAAAATGGGATACAGCTGAACTGGTCATAGATCAAATTAAAATTAAGAGGAAATGAACAGTGAAATAGTTTTCGTCTTGGCATAGCACCATTCTTGGCTAATTTCACAATGGCAACGTAAGTATGTGTGTGTGCCATGTGTGTGTCTGGTAGCACTTTGTGAATCATGCTGGATTTGGTTTTCACAATAGAACCAGCCCTGGGCTTCCCAGGTGACATTAGTGGTAAAGAACCTGCCTGCCAATACAGGAGATACAAAGAGATGCACGTTTGATCCCTGGGTTGGGAAGATTCTCCGGAGAAAGAAGTGGCACCCCACTCCAGTATCCTTGCCTGGAAAATTCCACGGACATAAAAGCCCAATGGGCCGCAGTCCATGGGGTCACAGAGAGTCGGACACGACTGAGCACCTGAACACACAGAACCAGAAAGGTAGTAATTATATTCACCAATTTATGTGTGAGCAAACTGAGGCAAAAAGAGACTATATTAACTCTGGAAGGTGCAAAGTCAGCATGCAGTCAAGTCATATTTTAAAATCAGGACCATTTGTGTTAATTTTAGTGATTTTCTCCACTGTGTGTTCTTATGCTTTTGTCAAGTGTAACCCCTTGAACAGTATAAAAAGGCAAAAAGATAGGACACTGAAAGATGAACTTCCCAGGTGGGTAGGTGCCCAATATGCTACTGGAGATCAGTGGAGAAATAACTCCAGAAAGAATGAAGGGATGGAGCCAAAGCAAAAACAACACCCAGTTGTGGATGTGACTGGTGATGGAAGTCAAGTTTGATGCTATAAAGAGCATCATAGGAACCTGGAATGTTAGGTCCATGAATCAAGACAAATTGGAAGTGGTCAAACAGGAGATGGCAAGAGTGAACATCAACATTTTAGGAAGCAGCAAACTAAAATGGACTAGAATGGGTGAATTTAACTCAGATAACATGATATCCACTATTGTGGGCAAGAATCCCTTGGAAGGAATGGCGTAGCCACCATAGTTGACAAAAGAGCCCTAAATGCAGTACTTGGATGGAATCTCAAAAATGACAGAATGATCTCTGTTCGTTTCCAAGGCAAACCACTCAGTATCACAGTAATCCAAGTCTATGCCCAGACCAGTAATGCTGAAGAAGCTGAAGTTGAGTGGTTCTATGAAAACCTAACTTCTAGAACTAACACCCAAAAAAGATGTCATTTTCATTATAGGGGATTGGAATGCAAAAGTAGGAAGTCAAGAAACACCTGCAGTAACAGGCAAATTTGGCCTTGGAGTACAAAATGAAGCAGGGCAAAGACTAACAGAGTTTTGCCAAGAGAATGCACTGGTCATAGCAAACACCCTCTTCCAACAACACCCTCTTCCAAGAGAAGACTCTATGATTGGACATCACCAGATGGTCAATACTGAAATCAGATTATATTCTTTGCAGCCAAAGATGGAGAAGCTGTATACAGTCAGCAAAAACAAGACCAGGAGCTGACTGTGGCTCAGATCATGAACTCCTTATTGCCAAATTCAGACTTTAACTGAAGAAAGTAGGGAAAACCACTAGACCATTCAGGCATGACCTAAACAAATTCCTTACAATTATACAGTGGAGGTGAGAAATAGATTCAAGGGCTTAGATCTGACAGACAGAGAGCCTGAAAAACTATGGACAGAGGTTCATGACATTGTACAGGAGGCAGGGTTCAAGACCATCCCCAAAGAAAAGAAGTGCAAAAGGGCAAAATGGTTGTCTGAGGAGGCCTTACAAATAGCTGTGAATAGAAGAGAAGCTAAAGGCAAAGGAGAAAAGGAAAGATACACATATTTGAATGTAGAGTTCCAAAGAATAGCAAGGAGAGATAAGAAAGCCTTCCTGAGTGATCAGTGCGAGGAAATAGAAAGAAATAGAGGAAAAAGAATAGAATGGGAAAGTCTAGAGATCTCTTCAAGAAAATTAGAGATACCAAGGGAACATTTCATGCAAATATGGGCACAATAAAGGGCAGAAATGGTATGGACCTATAGCAAAAGATATTAAGAAGAGGTGGCAAGAATACACAGAAGAACTGTACAAAAAAGATCTTTACAACCCAGATAATCACTATGGTGTGATCACCAACCTAGAGTGAGATATCCTGGAATGCAAAGTCAAGTGGGCAATAGGAAGCATCACTGTGAACAAAACTAGTGGAGGTGATGGAATTCCAGTTGAACTATTTCAAATCCTAAAAGATGATGCTGTGAAAGTGCTGCATTCAATATGCCAGAAAATTTGGAAAACTCAGCAGTGGCCACAGGATGGGAAAAGGTCAGTTTTCATTCCAATCCCAAAGAAAGGCAATGTTAAAAATGCTCAAACTACCACACAATTGCACTCATCTCACACACTAGTAAAGTAATGCTCAAAATTCTCCAAGCCAGGCTTCAACAGTATGTGAACCGTGAACTTACAGATGTTCAAGATGGATTTAGAAAAGGCAGAGGAACCAGAGATCAAATTGCCAACATCTTTTGGATCATTGAAAAAGCAAGAGAGTTCCACAAAAACATCTACTTCTGCTTCATTGCCTATGCCAAAACCTTTGACTCTTTGGACCACAACAAGGTGGAAATTCTTAAGGAGATGGGAATAACAGACCACCTCAACTGCCTCTTGAGAAATCTGTATGCTGGTCAGGAAGCAACAGTTAGAACTGGACATGGAACAGCAGACTGGTTCCAAATAGGGAAAGGAGTATATCAAGGCTGTATATTGTCACCCTGCTTATTTAACTTATATGCAGAGTACATCATGTGAAACACTTGGCTGGATGAAACACAAGCTGGAATCAAGATTGCTGGGAGAAATATCAATAACTGCAGAAATGCAGATGACACTATCCTAATGTCAGAAAGTGAAGAAGAACTAAAGAGCCTCTTGATGAAAGTGAAAGAGGAGAGTGAAAAAGTTGGTTTAAAACTCAAGATTCAGAAAACTAAGATCATGGATTCTGGTGCCATCTCTTCATGGCAAATAGATGGGGAAACAGTGGAAACTGTGGCAGATTTTATTTTGGGGGGCTCTGAAATCACTGAAGATGGTGACTATAGCCATGAAATTAAAAAAACACTTACTCCTTGGAAGAAAAGTTATGACCTACCTATATAGCATATTAAAAAGCAGAGACATTACTTTGCCAACAAAGGCCTATCTAGTCAAGGCTATGGTTTTTCCAGTAGTCATGTATAGATGTGAGAGTTGGATTATAAAGAAAGCTGAGCGCCGAAGAATTGATGCTTTTGAACTGTGGGGTTGGAGAAGACTCTTGAGAGTCCCTTGGACAGCAAGGAGATCCAACCAGTCCATCCTAAAGGAAATCAGTCCTGAATGTTCACTGGAAGGACTGATGCTGAAACTGAAACTCCAATCCTTTGGCCACCTGATAGGAAGAACTGACTCATTGGAAAAGACCCAGATGCTGGGAAAGAGTGAAGTCAGGAGGAGAAGGGGATGACAGAGGACGAGATGGTTGGATGGCATCACTGACTCGATGGACGCGAGTTTGAGTAAATTCTGGGAGTTGGCGATGGACAGGGAGGCCTGGCATGCTGCAATCCCTGGGGTTGCAAAGAGTTGAATATGACTGAGTGACTGAACTGAGCTGAATTGGCTGAAGGATGCTTATCAGTTGTTCTGAGACTCTCAGTGAAACATCTGTTTACCAGTGAAGCTTAGAAGTGAGAATGGTGAGGAAAATGCCTTCTACAAGTTATGCTTTGGCCAGGCAATGCTGAATTTGAAATTACTTTTGTTGACTGAAAAAATACGTGCAACCTGAAAGTAGAGAGTTATTTTATTTGCTAAGAATGTTTAGAGACCCGGAGACAGCATCCCAGGAGCTCTGAGAAAACTGCTCCAAGGAGGCAGGAGGGGGAGTCAGGCTATATATAAGTTTGCAACAAAGAGGGCAGGCAGTCTGAATAGCAAAGATCAAGTGTCAAGTTAAGGAATTTCCCTTTCTCTGTATAAGAAGATGCAAGCCTCTGGTCTCACTGAATTCATTCCATTCATATGCACCTCAGCTATCTGGGGCCAATCCTGTTTCTTTGTTCACCTTGCTTCTTGCGTTCTGCCAGCTCCTCTACAATCATCTTAGGGGGTGACAGCATCTGCTGGATCAGTTTTGGGAGCCGGCATTCACATTTGGAGGCCAGAAATCGCTGATGACTGTGACATTTCTTGTTTATTGGTATGGCCAGAGATATTTTCATTTCACACTTTTATTATTTTAAAATTAATTAACAGCTGGACAGGAAAAATATGAGGGAATGGTTGAGAAGTCAATGCTGTAAGCTTTCAGTTCAGTTCAGTCACTCAGTTGTGTCTGACTCTTTGTGACCCCATGGACTCAGCACCCCAGGCCTCCCTGTCCATCACCATCTCCCGGAGTTTGCTCAAACTCATGTCCATTGAGTCAGTGATGCCATCCAACCATCTCATCCTCTGTCGTCACCTTCTCCTCCTGCCTCTACTCTTCCCCAACATCAGCGTCTTTTCCAATGAGTCAGTTCCTGTCTAACGAGAACAGGCTGAGCTGACTCCAACTTGAAAAAGAAGGAAACTCCATCTTACATTCCCAGTGAACTTTGGACTATACTCCTGCCTGCATTTTCAGTGAACTTTGGACTATGTTCCTGGTAGCCATGAGGATAACATACCGGCCCAACTGGCCTCCCAGACTGATAAACACCAGATTCCATCCCAAGATTTCCCGTCGCCAAAAACAATGCAGTCATCCCCTATGTAGTCAATCACCTTTGAATTCTTTATGGCACCCATTGGTGTAGGCTAGCATGCAGAACCAGCTGACCTTTCTGAGTATGAATCACGGTTGTACCCTGATTGCATAGAAGGAGGAAACAGACAGAACAGACTCCATCTTGAAAGCAGGGCTCCATCTTGTGCCGGACTTTGGACTTTGAGCTCTATGCCCAGTATCTATGGAAATGACTTACCAACTGGAAAACCAGGCCCCCGGGAAGGATGAGCCCCAGGGCTCCTACCTAGACTCTCCCTCGCCTAAAAGAATACCCTATTTATCTGTGTAGCTGAATAGGATCATACATTCTATTATGCTTATTGGGGTATGACCACAAGCCTAGTGATAATTGTCCACTATTAATTACCTGGGCTTAAGGCATATGAATCATGGATTAACTTTCTTTTCCTTTGTTCAGACTAGTTTCAGGGGATTTGGGGAGGTGGGTTTGGGCACGTACACTTAGGGTATATAAGGTTTTCACAAAAACTGGCCAGGGTCTTTGGCTAAGAGACTGCCTTGTGCCCACTGGTGTAATAAACTGCTTTCCACTATCCGCATTGTCCTTCTGAGTGAGTTTGTTTCCCAGAGCATTTGGCTATGACAGCCAAAGTATTGGAGTTTCAGCTTCGGTATCAGTCCTTCCAATGAATATTCAGGACTGATTTCCTTTAGATTGACTGGTTTGACGTTTCAGTCCAAGGGACTCTTAAGAGTCATCCCCAACACCAGAGTTCAAAAGCATCAATCCTTCGGCGCTCAGCTTTCTTCATGGTCCAACTCTCACGTGCACACATGACTACAGTAAAAACCATACCTTTTACTAGACAGACCTTTGTCAGCAAAGTAATGTCTCTGCTTTAACCCTTGCTCTAAATGAACAAAGAATCACTGTCTGGTCATACAGCTCTCTTTGGTTTCACATCATCTTACTCCTACAAGTGTTTATCAGTTTTCATTGCTTTTGCACTTCAATTCAAACTTCCAATGGTAAGTGAACTTTCAAACTTCTTTTTACATAAAAATTTCGCTTTTTCTTTGCCCTTTCTCAGGATGTTTAAATATTTTCTGGACTCGATAAAACACTCTCCCCTCTGGGAATGGATACCTGCTCATTGTATTTCTGAAGACAAGTCCTGTCTAACCTTGAAAACTAGGGAAGGAGACCAGCCTCCATGTTTAAATTATTTGGGCTCCAGCTTTTTGCATATAGTGAAAATTCTTCCTGAGCAGACATCCCGGGCCATTATGGGAGAGAAGAAGAAAATCAGGTTTTTAAAGGTGAGATAAAGAGGTTTTGTTCTAAAGTTTAAGAGGCAGGGAGGAGAGGAATAGAGTGAAAGGTGGATGCCAGGAATCTCAGAGCTGGATCTCTGCCAGAAAGGTGTGCGTGTCAGCCGGTAGGTGTTTTGTGGTGGGTTTGCAGGAGGGCCCCTGTGAGAAGCATCACTCAGGCGCCTGGGACTATGATGGATTAGAGCTATATCTTTAAGGGATGAGAGCTTCATGCCCAACTGAGCCCAGGTGTGTGCTAGTGACTTACCATTTTTTTAAGTGATAGAGAAATCTATGCTACTGATAACGCATGTGTCCTTGGCAGCCACAGGCCAGTCCCTTCAGCAGTGGGACTGAGGGATCCGAGTGATGGCACAGTGCTTTCCTGGACCCCTTCCAGACACTTTCTGAGAATGTCTCCATGCAGCTTGCCCCCTCCAAATGCTAAGAACATCCGTAAGAGTGGAAGATCTCCACACCTCTGCCAGGGAAGGAGTGATGCCTTCACTGTAGCTGGCATTGACGTTGGCATACAGGAGCACCCAGAGTCAGTACAGTGCAGCTAGACTACAGAGATGGTAGTGAAAGTCACTCAGTCACTTCTGACTCTGTGACCCCATGGATTATACAGTCCATGGGATTCTCCAGGTCAGAATACTAGAGTGGGTAGCCTTTCCCTTTTCCAGGGGATCTTCCCAACCCAGGGATTGAACCCAGGTCTCCCACATTGCAGACAGATTCTTTACCGTCTGAGCCACAAGGGAAGCCCTGGTGAGATCGTGGTAAGCATGCTGTAAATCATCACTCACTGGGCATCCTATGGATGAAATGACAGTAAAACTGCAGTGTGCTATGGGTACTATATTGAATTATAGTTACTATTTTGCTGTAGTAACTTTTTCTCTTTTATGTTTTTAATTCCCTCTTATTTTAACTCAAGATTACACAGTGAGGTAGATATTTTCCTCTTTTCTTTAAAAATAGAAAGAGTTGAAGCTTAGAAGTTTACAAATTTGCTTGTGATCACTCTCATTCAATGCAAGGATCAGGATCAGACACTTTGTTGTCCCGGCATCAAAGCTTTCCTTTTCTTTCATGATACAACCCTGTCTCTTTGTGCTAACTCTCTGAGTGGCTTTAGGCAAATCACTTAACTTCTGTGGACCTGAAACCACACAACTAAGGAGGTAGAACAAAACGATTACCCTCTACAATTTCTTGCAGATTTGCATTCCAGGGTAGAGGTAGGGAGCCCTAGGCCACCTCTGCAAATACTTTCCCCTCAAGTAACACACACTAGCACGCATTGAAATTACCAAGTATATAAAACCTGTTTAACCTCTCCCTCTCCATCTCTCATTCCCCCTTTGCTCAATGTGCTTCTCTTGGACCTTCTGGGAGGAGGCGGCCGTGCCTCAGGGTTCTTCAAGCAGGAGCAGCCTGGCTTTCGGTTTCCTCCTTAGACTAGAAGGTATTTACGCTCGTCCTTGACAGGTAATAGAACTGTGGTCATTTCAAACCTATTCCTCTTTCACCATCATCGCCAAGAAACAGACAAGTTCTGAATATATCTAGGGGGTGTCCGATTGCTTCCTCTCTGTTCTGAGTGAGTTCCAACTGAAGGGTCATGGTTGATGTGGGAGCAACAACTGGAGGTTGCTTCTTAGTGTTTCTCATGGTGAATCATGCCGGCTCCTCCATCACCCCCCAAGTTGTCTTGTTGGATTGATGCAGAGGCATTATGAGTTGGAAGAAGATAACCAAAGATAAATTCCGCAGCATCGGGTAATGAGGCAGGAGAAAGTGAAAGACTTACAAACTCTAATGTCATACCATAATCCTTCCTTGGAATAAGTTCCTGGAAATGAAGGTCACACAGTCATCAAGGCAAAATAATGGCAGACTTTGAGTAGAAGTGTCACTTAGATTTAACAAGTGAAGGGGGAAATAAATGACGGATGAGCAAACATCCTTCACAATCCAAAATCCTTCCCCTTTATCGTGTCACTAATCTGTCATGTGAAGAGTTAACTCATTGGAAAAGACCCTGATGCTGGGAAAGATTGAAGGTGGGAGGAAAGGGGGACGACAGAGGATGAGATGGCTGGATGGCATCACCAACTCAATGGGCATGAGTTTGAGTAAACTCCGGGAGTTGGTGATGAACAGGGAGGTCTGGCGTGCTTTGATTCATGGGGTCGCAAGTGTCGGACATGACTGAGTGACTGAACTGAACTGAACTGAATCTCTGTCAGTGGCCACGCGAGATGAAGGATGTGGTGGACACTTTGAAAGAAGGGTAGTGGCACCCTCGTGGAGTGTGGTGCTTATGGAGACGTCCCCAGAGGATGCGCTTTGTGTAACATTGGCACGTCCCCATCTGGTACAGCTGACTACTCTCTTCCCCAGTGAGGAGGTCAGACTGGGAAAAAAAAAAAAAAAAAACAAGAACAAAGCCAAAACATTGGCTTCAAAATATATTCAGATGACAGAGAAAGAGAGAGAGAGAATATGGGTCTGTCTTTATTTTTAGTCCCTCCACATTTATTTGAAAGTATCCTTGCTCTTGATATGATGCAATTTATCAGCTGATCATATGCTGGCATTGCTCTTGCGTTTACTGTCTGAGCCACCAGCCTCCTTCCGTGGATCTGCACGCTCCACCGTGTGTGCTGGGATGCTCAACAGAGACTTACAAAAGGATGGGATGGGAAGAAAGTCTCAAGCCTTAGCACACCCTTTGTTAACAGTGGGTGAAGATCTCTAGCAGGTGGGTGTGCACTGGATGGAATAGCATATTTTTCTTGTAGCTGGAGACACACAGAATCCAGGTACCAATGTGAGTTATATTTGCAGTGAGAAGGGATACAATGACGCAGTATATCTGTGGTGCAGTTGTTAACGTAACAGACTGGAAATGAGTTCTTGGATCGGGGTACCTGAGGACAGGTGGGCAGTAGAAGACAAAGTGAAACAGCTTAAGGTGTAGATTATAATCAGTCAAAGCTGGGTGTGGAGAGTCTGATCCAGTTTGGAGCCCAGGCTTTCTCCCCAAGGAAACCTGTGTTGTAGACTAGGTTGATGCCCTGGTGGTGACGTTCAGCCAGTAACTGTAGTACAGTTGGAGAGGAAGTGAGCACATGGAGCAAAGGGTGATAGAAAGTCCTTTTCTGAGAACAGCGAGCATGCTGGTCACAAAGACTGCCTAGACAGTCAAACGTGAAGAGCCAGTTTATATGTGTGCATGCTAATTCACTTCAGACATGTCTAACTCTCTGCAACTCTATGCACTGTAGCCCCCCAGGCTCCTCTGTCCATAGGATTCTCCGGGCAAGAATACTGGAGAGGATTGCCATTTCATTCTCCAGGGGATCTTCCCCACCCAGGGGTTGAACCTGCATTTCTCATGTCTCCTGCATTGGTAGGTAGGTTCTTCACCACTAGCGCCACCTGGGAAGAGCCAGTTTAGGGAGACAGAAGCAAGCTTGAAGTGGAGAATCCACTGGAGTTGGTAGAATCTGAAGCATTGAGCATGTTAGAAAAGGGAGGGACCCAAATAAAGGCAGGAGTCTCAGAGGATGCCTCTGTGAGAAGTGAAATGTGAAGAAATCTGGGCTTGTGTGGATCTCGGATTCTTGACCATCGTTCAAGTTTTGTCCAGCTGTTCAAAAGCAAAGAGATAGGATGGACCCTGATCAAACATTAGGAAGTGATTCAGTCCTTTGAACTGCAGTTTTCTCATCAACCCTCCAACCTAATCATATATGAAATAATATAACATATGTGAGCAATTGTATAAAGAATTGAAATATCCTTAGTGTTTTACAGTGTGTTTCATACATTTATCTCATTTATTTCTCCAAAAGCAGAGTGCTAGTGTCTCCCTGCTATAACCCTGTGAGTTGTAAATGCTTTATCCCTAGGAACATAGTCTGAGATGTTGAACAAATCTGGGTAATTTGTCATGGGTCACACAGCTAGTAAGTAGCTGAGCCAGTGCTTGAATCCAAGAACTCTCAAGGCTGTGACTACTAAGCTCTGTGCCACTCACGTTCTAACCTGTGGGACAATCTGGCAGGATGTCTGCACAGGAGGGTGGTCCAGATGAGGGGCTGTGAGTATCGAAAGGCCTGTTACCAAACAAGATTATTAAGACATCTGAACAAACCTATCCTTCCTGGCTGACTTACCTCATGCCCTTTTACTGTTTTCTTTAGATTCTAAGAGGCATAATCACTGACATGTATTTATGATAGTAACAAAGACCTGGGTGTTATGACACTTCTCCATCACTTCCCACTGCATCAAATGAAACATTGGAAGGTCCTTTTTTTTCTCTTCCATCATCATCTTCATGTAACATATTGAATAGGCTGGACAGCTAATACTGATAGATTGACATCAATTTTACCAACTCCTTTAGCTGTTAAACTTCTGTGGATGACCCCTAAGACCACATCACACACTGAAAGTTTATGAACCTATGATTTATTGAGCTATTTCTATTAGCCTCATTAAGACACAAAAGAAAGTGTTTCAAGGTTTGATTCCTCCCCATGATTACACACTCAAAATACTGATGTGAAATGCAGGCAGGCATTTATGACTGCTGCTTAACTAGCGTTTACCTGCCCACAGTTGATGCTCAAGCATAATACTTCCATCCCCTGTACATTGAGAGCAGAAACTAACTAGCATTCACTGTTATACCTTAGCACAGATGCAAACACCCAGACACAGTCTGACATGGCAGCTATCTCACCACACACAGTCTAACACGATGGTTCTACATACAAACACACGTCACTGCATGACTAGAGTCACGTCCACACGTAGAGTCAGACACACGTGGTCCTCGACAGAGGATACCACTCTGTCCTCTTTCTTCCTCGGTCTCTCTGCTCCTCCCACTATTCTATAACAGCTTCCTCATCTTCACGCACTGCTTTCTGTGGGTTGGCTGGCTTATTTCCACTTTCGACAAGGTACATTCGTGTCCTGGTTGAGCACATATTTATTCAGCACCCACTGCCTGGCAGGTTATGCTGGACATTGAGGCTGAAAGTATGCATAAGTCACACACGTTTCTCTCCTCGTGGAGGATGCATTCTGTTGTCAGGAGACAGAAACAAACAAAAGCCAGTGAACAAATATCATCTCAGAACATGAAAAATAGAAGCAAATTTTCACCTTCAGGATGCATTTTTCATTCTACTCTCCATTCATTCAGCTAGTATCAAGTATTTATTACCTGCCAGGAAACATATCAGGGACTGAGAATAAAATGGTGAGAAAATGTAACATCCAGCAGGGTAAATCACAGTAGTTCAGAAAGTGGAAGGAGGTCAGGAGACACATAGGACTCTTAAGTAAAGTGACGGGATCCTTTCAAAACAGAGTTGTGTGTCCCATGGGAGACAGTGTGAAAACACAATGAACCAGAAGATGATGCACAGAGACTAGTTAGTCCGCGGAGATAGAGGGCCTCCCAGGTAGCTCTGTAGGTAAGGAATCTGCTTGCCCATGTGGCAGATGTAGGAGATGCGAGTTTGATCCCTGGGTCAGGAAGATCCCCTCAAGGAGGAAATGGCAACCCAATCCAGTATTCTTGCCTGGGAAATCTAACAGACTTAGGAATCTGGCCGGCCACAGTCTATGGGATGACAAAAGAGTCAGACACGACTTGGCGACTGAGCCATGGAGACAGTTAAGTGGAGGATGTGAGTAGGGCCCCTCTTATAAAATGTTGATATAGGATAGGAATAAGATAGACTAGCTGATTTATGGAGAGGCAGTATGGAGGGATGTTTTTCAAGGTGAGAAAAATCTTAGCATTTGTAAACCATTGGATGTCACTAGAGGAGGAAAGAGAAAGCAAGCAGAGTTCAAAGGAGCAGGAAGTTCCGGACCCGAATAGGATAAGTGTTTCCCCTTCTAGATGTTGGAGGAAAGGAAACAGAGATGTGCTTTGCTGTCGTGGGCTTCAAGCCAAGGGGGAGGAACCGAGGGGGAATGAGCAACTGGCATCCTTGTCTTTGTCCTACGGGTTGTGGGACTAGGGTTCCACTCTCTCTGTCTCTTGGTCTCTCACCTCTAAAACAAAACGATTATAATTCATGGAACGACACTTACAGGACTGACGGGAGGGTGTGATGAGGTAATATGTAACAGTGTTACAACAGTGCTTGGCACAGAACAAGCACCAACTACTGCTACTATTTTATTATTTATTCTGTATGTATTTGCTAGTATGATGATGGTGTTGACGATGACTAGAAAACTAAGAGTTTTACCCAGTAACTCATGATTACCCCTTATTTCCTTCCTCACCATTTGTCCCCAAACTCCAAATCAGGCATCTCTGACGTATCACAAGCCAGCTTGTACTTGCTTTATCATAGGCATGAATTCTAAATTCTGCTCTGCCTCCAAGGCCACTGTCATCGAAACCAAGGCAAGCTGTGCTCCTGGCGTTCCTAGGGCTCAGCAATATTAAAAGCACATGGGCAACAGATTCACAACACCCTCTGGTTTGATATGTGGCTCCTTGTTATTTCATATGATACAAATAATCATAAAATGAAACAGCATCCACTTATAATTTTACAGCCATTGCTCACATTGCTTTTGCCAGGTTTCCCATAATAACTTCACATATAATTAGTATATAATCTTCAGGCATAAATAACACTCTAATTAGCCTGTAATCTATAATTATAATATACTTACAGGCAAGGTGTATATATGTGTAAATGTGTGTATGAGTGAACTGAGGCAGTCTGAAAAAAAAAACACAGCCTTTTCAATAAAGCAAATAAAAGGGATTATGTAGATTTTATGTGTGAACTATTCTCAGTGCTATTAAAGAACAAGTGAAATGGCATAAACCCTGTCTGATGAATTTCTATCCTCATGTCATTCACAGCCACACCTATATGTACAAAATGGCAGTAACAACTGTATGCATTACTAGTCAGGACTGAGCAAACACAGCTGAATGGCAGATACGCAAAGAAGACAGGGTTTCTGGCCTCGTAATGCTCACGTTCAGTATGAAGGGCAGAAATGGTGTCATTATATAATTTAAATATTGTTGTAAAATCTTTTTTCCAGATGAAGAGATATTTAGAGATTAGTAAGTAAATTAATCATAAAAATTAAGCTTGACTTTGATCCAAAGTTTTTAGTTTAAAATCATATATTCTTATGACATCACCATTGTAAGATGTGAGTTGAGCTATTTGGAAAGAAAATAATTAAGAGATTAACCCCCCAAAAGCAGCCAGAAGTTAATCTCTACGTCTGAAGCCAACTATACAGAAGGGGAAAAGAATTTGGCTGCTTAGCAAGAGGGAAGGGAAGGGGAGGTAAGCAGCGGACAGAACATTATCTTGTTTTTAAGGTGCTTACCAGAAACATTAATGAAGGAAATAAGGAAAAAACATTTTCTCCTCATTTTATTAAAAAAAACTTCTGCTGTCAATTAACAAAATTTGAGATATGAAAGTCTGCAGATAAAAAGAGTTAAGGAGGAATTACATGTGCCTGAGTACAGCTAAGCTTCCCTAAAAGAACCAGGGAATGACATCAAAAGAAGACAATGTGATTAAGGCTGAGACAGTATTAGGTTAATTCTAGACCGAGTTTATTCCCAGCAGGACTTGGTCAGAAAGACATTTCTATTCCAGAACCAGCATTTGTTCAATCTAAAGGATGGTTCTGAGGAAGAACATGTTTACTTCAGTTTCTTAGTTCTTTGCCTTTCACCTGCTTGTGACCATAACTGGATGGAATCACTTATTTGTTTGCAGTATTCTGGTTGTCATGATCACTCACGACCTTTGAATATGCATCTTGTTTATTAGGAAGCTTAAAGTTCAGCAATAGCTTTAGCTGTGCAAGCCATGAGCAAAAGCGGTGAATAATACATATTAATAAAATTCACATCAATAAAGCTTAGCACCAAAGACACCTGGCATTCTTCAAATAGTATCATATGAATATGTCAAATATAAAACAAAATATTTTTCTCCTTAGGACACTTGAACTATGCCAGAATATGAGTAAAATTAATCTATGCAATCATTCAGTCACAAAAATATTTTTGAGTATTTTCTACCTACTTGGAAGTTTAAAGCTAATGGTGACACAAGGAAATTCTGTCCTGACAACTGATATGGAATTCTACATTTAGGACATGACTGCAGCTGGGTTGGGCTTCTCAGGTGGCTCAGTGGTAAAGAATCCACCTGCCAATGCAGGACACTCAGGAGAGGTGGGTTCAGTCCCTGGGTCAGGAAGTTTCCCTAGAGGTGGAAATGACAACCCACTCCAGTGTTCTTACCTGGGAAATCCCCTGGACAGGGGAGAATGGTGGGCTTATAGGGTCACAGAGTCGGATACAACTGAGCTAGTGGTCAGTAATACACAGTACGGGGGGTTAAACAACTTGGAATGTTGACTTTTAGGCACCACCTGTGAGAATTTCTAGGTGAGGTCATAGGACTCAGATAAAAAATTGGCTTGCCAGGGAGGGCAACCTGAAGCAAGAAATTTAAGAAATCAGCAGGAATGGGAATTATCATCATCTGGGAGCTCTTTTCTGAGGACTCCCAGGATGGGTTTTGTAACCAACGAGCACACCCTTGACAAAGGAAACGGAAAGAGCGACAGGAAGGAGATGGGGCCCAGTGAGAAGCCTGGTTTAGACAAATGGCTCTCTCAGAACCAGCGAGGGCTGTGAACAGAAAGCAGGCAGATCGACTCAGATGGAGGATTTGATAGCGAGTAACAGGATCCAGCTCAACTGACACAAATGAGAGTCTCACATGGCCGAAAAGATCACATCTGGGATTAGTTTCAGTCTTAGCAGAATCCGGGACTTCTGATGCTGCCTCTTTCTCTGTTTTTATTTTACTCTCCTCAGTGATGGCTTTACTCCCAGGAAAACTTTCCTTGAAGGGAAAAAAAAAAAAATGCCACCATGAATTCTGAGACTGTGTTTACTGGCTCAGGTGTTCCAGAGAACTTTTTCCCAATAGTTCCTTCTGGGCAGGTCTTCCATAGCCCCAGTCTTGACTGTGGTTCACAGGTCTCACCCCATTACTACTGCTAGGAGCAGGCAGGACACAATGCTAGTGGCATCCACAGCACGTGGACCTAGTGTGGAAGGATCAGGGCTCCTAAAGGCAGATCAGGTGTTGGAACAGGAGATGGGGATGGGTGCTGAGCAGTATTGCATCCTCTGAAGGGGACCATCACGCTTTTCTCTCTCGCTTGTGCACATACACATGCGCATGTACAACTCTTAGACTATAATTACAAGCTTTCCATAAATAAGCAAGTGGTAAAGGATTGACACAGACAAGAAAAAATATAAGTTCTTAGTTGCACTTGAAAAAATGTGCTCAAAGAAATGAAAATTAGAAAAAAAAAATGGGGTAGCATGTTTCAAACTAATCTAGCAATTGTTCTGTGGAATAAATGGCTGGTATAAGTGTGAATTATCATTGGTTAGCTTGGAGCATTTTATTCTTCAACCTGTGTCTGTAAACTTAAAAAGTATATATATATGCATTTATATATATTGATCTGCTGTTATTTATTTTTGGAAATGAACTTAAGGAATTAAAACAAAGGAAGAAAAAAGAACCCACTTTATGAAGATCATTTTGGTGTTACATGTAGTGGCAAAAATGAAGTGCAAATGAAAATTAACATTAAGAAAAATTGGTTTCTTTAATAACACAGAATTGTAGAGTTATCTTGAATAAGTTATTCAATCTCTCTGAAACCTAGTGTTCTGATTTGCAAAATAAGAGAAACATTACCTGTTTAATGGTATTTATTAAAAGTGAATCCATAGTGTGTGTAAAGTACCTAGTACAGTGAATATAGTTGGTTGGGAAATTATAGCTTTTATTGAAATTAGAATCATAATTAATATTAAGTTTTATGTAGTATGAAGAAGAAAGTCCATTACATAATGTTAAGTAAGAGAAATCAATAGAATAAATGCACACACATGAATAAAAAAAATTAGGGATCCCTCTTTATCACCACTGTTGTGTTAGGGTAGCTGCTTATGACTAGGTTTTTTCCCTCTACTTTCCAAATTTGCTTTGGCCTTGTGTCTCATGAGGTGTTTGTGACTCTTAGAATAACTAATGTATGTGAAAGCAGCTTACAAAATGAATAGTGTCATACTAAAAAAGAGTGATGAGAGTGATTATTTCAATGGGGTGAGAGAGACAAGGGACTTGCAATACTAAATTAGCATGTCACAGTAAAACACAAAAGTGTTCTGTATAAAAAATGAATATTTAAGGGTTTGGCCATCTCTCCCAGCTCCCTGGAGGAGAAGGGTCTGAAGACTGGGTGGTGAGCCAGCGCCTTCCGCAGAGCAGAGCAGCGGGGTTGCTCATCCTTCTCTTGTCAAAGCCTGTCTGAAAGCAGATTACTGAGCCCAAATGATAACCAAATGAGAGCTCACTGGGCTATAAATCTAAACATGGGCGGGACCCGGTGGAGCCATGTGGGAGCAAGTTCAGAAGGGATACGAGAAAGTGGGAATTTGTGCACAGTCGCTCATGCTACTGCTGGTTTTATCTGAAGCGCCTCTAGCCACGGACATGGAGATGGCTTAGGTCATTGGAAGAACAGACCAGAGAATGAGTGCCCAGCAGGCAGAGGCTGGACGTTGGAAAAGGCTGCATCCAGGAGACCTGGACTCTGACCGGGACTGTGAGTGGTCACCAGTGTGGCCTCAGGTGAAAATTTTTGGTCACTCTGCACCCCAGTGCCCTCGGACATAAAACGTGGCCCAGACGGCTGTGTTCCCTGCACCGGTGCTGTGAAGTCAGAGGTGATTAGTGGGGAAGGCTTGGCTGTCCCTGTGAGTTTTTGCCCAGGGAGTTACTCCAGTGAACAAAACATAATCTGGGCAAATAAAGGTAAATTATCAATAATCTGGGTTCTTTTCTTTCTATATTATCTGTATATACGTAACTTGCTTTTCAGTCACTAAAGTCGTGTCTGACTCTCTGGGACCCCATGGACTGTAGCCTCTCAGGCTCTTCTGTATGGGATTTCCTAAGGCAAGAATAAAGGAGTGGGTTGCCACGCCCTCCTGCAGGGGAAACTCACATCTCTAACGTCTCTTGCATTGGGAGGCAAGTTCTTTACCTCTAGTGCCACCTGGGAAGCCCTCCTCTATGGGATATCTACCTAAAGAATAGAAAGACATTCGGACTAGGAAATCACTGGCTTTTTATTGATCAAGGTCTAAATAAAATATTTATGTTTTTGCATTGAGCACTTAATATTCTTTTCTTTCTTCAGTGTTTTTCAATTCATTTTTGTTTGGCTGAGCATATAGGAATGAGTCATCTACCATGTACTGAAAAAGAGTGCTAAAACTTCAGCGTGCATGCACGCGTGCTAAGTTACTTCAGTTGTGTCTGTGACCGTGTGGACTGTAGCCCTTCACCCTTCTCTGTGCATGGGATTTTCCAGGCAAGAATATTTGAGTGGATTGCCATGCCCTCCTCCAGGGCATCTTCCCTACCCAAGGATCATACCAGCGTCTCTTATGCCTCCCGTGTTGGCAAGTGGATTCTCTACCTCTAGCACCACTTGGAAAGCCCAGAACCTAGGACATATGGCACCAAATATGCCATAATTGCTCTCAGTTTTGAGTGCTGTATATGAAACCTACGGGCAGAAAGCTGAGGGAACTGATGCTTTTTTCCCATTTAAAAATTCTAGGGACCATGGCACATGGGGTCCACCCAGTATCTGAGTTGCTTAGCTGTTTGATGCAGTGCATTATTTCTCCTGCTAGCAAAGACTTTGGCACAGAGTGAGTGTTTAATAAATGATGTCTTATTGAATTATATAGATGTATCAGGATGAGCTGAAACTGTCGCTGTTGCTATCAGGGGCTGATAAGTTATGTGAGATTTAAAAACAAACAGTTTGGACCAGTAATACCAGATAACTGAGAACAGAAAGGAACATGCCATTAGTCAGGGTTATAATTTTGCGAGTAATAAGGTCAGTCAATTTAATAGGAAGGATATGGATCTCCTATGTAGACTGCAAGGAAACTTATTAAATTAATTGTTTCTAGTAGAAAATAACTCTAATGGTAGAAAATTGTGTTTTCCTTTATATTTTTAGGAGGAAATGTGCTTCTATGTCCCTGGCAGAGAGAAATAGGTTTGTTGCCATGAAATCAGAAAGAGTTTAAACAGAGAAAGACTCTACTGGACATCCTCCAATGTCTGAGGGGAAGAATTTGCAAGACATAAGAAGGGACTAAATCCAGGTTTCCATTACATGGTAGAGAGACATTGGCCAGTCCTGCAGAAGGAAAAATAGCTTCTAGAAACCAAAGGAAGGACTAGGAGCTACCCAGAAACTCTGCAAAGTGGTGACATTCAATTAGTCTACATTCCAAATACCTACAAACAAGAAAGCAGATTAATTAAAGTTATCATACTTTTTTTAATTAAATAAAATTACTCATACCTCACATTATTTAGACTAGAGGATGTAATCAAGGAACTATTCAGAAAGTGAATTATTCTGTGGCCATCTGATAAATGTTACCTGATAAAGTATAAAGCAAGAGACATCCTTGGGCAGTGATTCTAGTCTAAGAGACAGCAAGATTGATTCCCTTAATTCTTGGTCCATTACCCTAGAAGCACGTTGGGAGACAAACCTGGACAGAAGAACATGCATTTGTGTCTAAAGACATCTTCTGTACATGGCACTCACAGCCTTAGCAAAAGTAGCTGTGAACTTTATTCCTCGTCCAGAAATGTATGACATTATCTAGCAGCTCTGTGGATTCTATAAATATAAATAGCATAGTGATAGCAACTAAATAACAAAAATAAGTACAACTTTCATTTATTGATTGTCCCTTGTAACTTACACCACAGTTCTTGACTGTATTTTCATTTTTTATAAGATACTACAGTACATATAAATTCTAGTATTTTCATTTTATAGGTTAATAGATTATGTCAGAGCCTGTCCTAGAGCTTGTTGCTGCTGCTGCTGCTGCTGCAAAGTCACTTCAGTCATGTCCGACTCTGTGTGACTCCATAGACGGAAGCCCACCAGGCTCCCCCGTCCCTGGGATTCTCCAGGCAAGAACACTGGAGTGGGTTGCCATTTCCTTCTCCAATGCATGAAAGTGAAAAGTGAAAGTGAAGTCGCTCAGTTGTGTCCGACTCTTAGCGACCCCATGGACCGCAGCCCACCAGGCTCCTCCATCCATGGGATTTTCCAGGCAAGAGTACTGGAGTGGGGTGCCATTGCCCTCTCCGGTTCTAGAGCTTACTTAAAGTTAATTTTCTGTAAAGTAGTGGAGTTGATATTTGAATCACAGTCTATTTATGTCCAAAGTCCATAGGTTTTCTTAATGGAGCATTCTTCTAATGCTAATTGATTGTCTGCTAATATTCATAAATATATTCATATCGGCCAATAAAGAGAGGAAGTCCTTGCTTGAGAGGTGAAGGAAGTGAGGAAAGGAAGTGCAATTGTCTGGAGCCATAAAATAGAAAGGAAGAAAAATGATATAAATAAAAGAAACAGGATAAAGGAAAAATTTCCAACTAAGAACCCAGGTTTCTCACCAGATGGTTCCTAAGAATAAAAAGGCCTAAAACGACTTAGAGAGGATTTTCTGTGAGGCAAAGTTAGGTCTCCTAAAAATTCTCAGCTTGGTAAGTGCAAATTAAATGTAAAAATAGACATTTTTCATAACATCCCCTATGTAATCTTGTACATTTCAAACTTCAGGAGAAAACTGGATAAAATTGAGTGGAACTGTCAAAATGCATGACCTAATCTGATGCAGCCCTCGCTAAGACAGGGGATTTGCTGGTTGGAGGCCAAACACTTCTTTCAGTCTTTTAAAGCCTCTTTCATGGCTCTCCTCACATACCTCCTGTGCTCCCAGACCCAGAGGGCTTTGTATCAGGGGCTAGGATGACTTCTTAGCATCCACCTCCCTAAGCTAGTGCCCAGCACACAGTTGTTTCTCGCTGGGCTTCCCGTTTCTCTTCGTATCCTGCCACTGTCATTTACTTTCTGTGTCATCAACAACAGGTTACTCAATCACTGTAACCCTCTCTGCCTCCATTTCCATATGTGAGTTCAAATAGCAAAGATAATATCTGTCTCAGAGCTGTTGACAGCAGTGTTTGAAGTAACATGCACGACTCAGTGGCTAACTCCATGTTGAAAAATAGACTCAAGGCTAGGACCTGGAGGGTATGCTGAGTGAAGGAAAATACTTCTCCTGACTTCAAAGAATCTGTAATCTAGCCAAAGCAGAAGGTTCATTGTGAACAAGTTCATACAGTGGAACAAGGTTTAAAATCAGGCATGAGCTTGAAACCTACTTTTTCTCCTTACTGGGTGATCTTAAAATGTTACCTAAAATCCCTGCACCTCATGATCACCTTAAGTAATGGAGCCCTGATATTTATATCAGGGAAGTGTGTGAACATTAGAGATATTGTAGGTTACAAACTTGGGAAAAACGTGTGGCATATTGTAGATACTCATAAGAGATGTGCATTATCGTCATCATTAGTTCAAATAGCATGAATTCATGAAAGCAGTAACCCAAGAAAAAAAAATATATATATGTAACAAATATCACTGGGGGAACATAATGTATAGGATGCTATGATAACTTAGGAGAATAGAGGTGCTTTTAGTTGGAGACAGGAGGACATGAAAAATAGTAGAACAGGATTTCAAGAAAAAGAACTTGGGGGAAGTTTTAAGAATAAAGAACAGCTTGAACTAAATGATTGCCTCAGGAAACTTGGCATGGTTTATGTAACAATAGTTTGTTTATTTTAAAGCACAGTGTAACATGAATACTGTTGTTCAGCCGTGCAGTCATGTCCAAGTCTTTGGACCCCATGGACAGCACCAGGTTTCCCTGTCCTTCATTATCTACCAGAGCTTGCTCAAACTCATGTCCACTGAGTCAGCGATGCCATCCAACCATCTCGTCCTCTGTCATCCCCCTCTCCTGCCTTCAGTCTTTCCCAGCATTAGGGTCTTTTCCAACAAGTTGGCTCTTCGCAATAGGTGGTCAAAGGACTGGAGCTTCAGCCTCAGCATCAGTCTTTCTGATGAATATTCAGGACTGATTTCCTTTAGGATTGATTGGTTTGATCTCCTTGCAGTTGAAAGGGCTCTCAAGAGTCTCCTCCAACACCACAGCTCAAAAGTATCAATTCTTTGGTGTTCAGCCTTCTTTATGGTCCAACGTTCACATCCATACATGACTATTGGAAAAACCATAGCTTAGACTATACAGAACTTTGTCATAATGATGAAAAAGATTGAGGTTTGGATTGTGTATTCTACTGGTAAAGGAGAATCACTGAAATTTTGAGAGCAGGAAATATTAATGCAGATGTTTCAGAAGGACAATCACAAGAAAGCTATAGATTTCAAATGTAGGGGAATACAGTAGGGTTAAGAACAACTAGAATAAGGTGTCGGTAGTCTAACTAGCAAGAAAGTAATGACAGTGGCTGACATGATTATCTACTATGTGCCAGACAGGTACTCAGTGCTTTAAAGGCATTGTTTTGTGGTGGTGGTTTAGTTGCTAAGACGTGTCCGACTCTTGTGACCCCATGGACTATAGCTTGCTAGGCTCCTCTGTCCGTGGGATTCTCTGGGCAAAATTCTGCAGTGAGTTGCCATTTCCTTCTCCAAGGAATCTTCCCAAACCTGGGATAGAACCTGAGTCTCCTGCATTGCAGACAGATTCTTGACCAACTGAGCTATGCGGGAAGCATTATTTTGTACATCCTCACAATTATGTTTTATTTTAATCTATGTTTTGCAAATGAGGGAACTAAAGCTTAGAGCTTAGAGCTTCCTACATAGTTCAGTTGGTCAAGAATCTGCCTTCAATGCAAGAGACATGGGTTCTATCCCTGTGTCAGAAAGATCCCCTGGAGAAGGAAATGGCAACCCACTCCAGTATTCGTGCCTGGAAAATCCCATGGACAGAGGAGCCTGGAGGGCTACAGTCCATGGGGTTGCAAGAGTTGGACACGACTCACGACTTAGTAACTAAGCCACCACCAAAGCTTAGAGGGGTGAAGTTAAGGCTCTAGGTTGTATCCCAGTTGAGTTATTTTGGGCATAGGATTCAAGTGAAGCATGTTTCACATCAAAATTCATGTACTCAGGTTTCATACACTGGGTTGTATTTTTAAAATTCTAGATGAAGAGATGACATAAAACAAAGGTGTAGCCAGGAGGGTAATGACTGGGCATTAAGAAAAAGTAAACTATTTTGTGCTTGCATTTGTCTACTTGCTTTGGAACATAACTCCAAACAAGTTAAACACATAAGAATTTATTACAGTGGTAAACATATAATTACAAATATATATATTTATAAGTATATATGTACATTATTTGTTGAATGCCTAAGTGAACTACTCTGCATATTTTATGCCAGACCTGTTAGACATGTGGTATGCTAGCATCAACAGCGAGGGCCTTGGGACTTCCTTGGCAATCCAGTGAGTGAGACTCCACTCCTCCTCTGCAGAAGGCATGGATGGGTTCAATCCCTGGTCCGGGAACTAACATCCCTCATGCTGCAAGGTACAGCCAAAAAAACAGTCAAGGTCTCTCTCATGGCTAGGAGTTCTCCCCTGCCTGTATATGGAAGATGCACGTTCTTGGAGAGTGATGTGACAAACCTTCCCATGTCCACCTTGTTCTTAAAATCATGCAGTGACTTGACATTGGTACCTGAAGATTAAGTTCATCCTCAGAAAAACACAGCAGAAGAGGCTCTTGTGGCAGGGACCCTGGTTAGCTTTCAAGTCTTAACTTTGCCTGCCTTTCCCTTATGCCTGCGGCCAGCACACTGAGTTTTTAGACATTACTGAAACATGTCATGCTATTTCATGTTTCCCTAGCTTTTTACTTGTCATGTCTTTGATCTGGGGTGCTTTTACATGTTTTCATGCTGCTTCTTTTCTTGGCAAATAAAGTCCTCTCGCTCTGCTGACTCGCATATGAACTCTCCCTGGGGCCATGCAGCTCACAACACATGGCTGGTCGCGCTCCCTTTTCCAGCATGTGGCCCTTTCCTCCACTCTTTGTTTTGCATGTTGCTCATGTGCCATGAGCACCTCTTTCCTGCTTCTGAGCACCCAGCATCGTGCACAGCCCATAAAAGTCAGACAAAATATTCACTCAACTGAGATACTTATATAGCACTGAACACTAATATTTTCTTAAAGTATTTAGTTGACTGAATGCATTTTCTGCATCAGGGGACCATAAACTCATTGAAGTTAGGTAAAGTGTTATTGAACTTAGTATCCACAGTCTGTAGATGTTTAGAGCTGCTTATGGCCACCTCATGTGAAGAGTTGACTCACTGGGAAAGACCCTGATGCTGGGAGGGTTGGGGGCAGGAGGAGAAGGGGACGACAGAAGATGAGATGGCTGGATGGCATCACTGACTTGATGGACATGAGTTTGAGTAAACTCCGGGAGTTGGTGATGGACAGGGAGACTTGGTGTGCTGTGATTCATGGGGTCGCAAAGAATCAGACACGACTGAGCGACTGAACTGAACTGATTCACTGAAGACACACTAATTGTTCTGGCCTAATTGTAATTCTACTCTGAATGTTCTGCTTACTCCATCTCACCAACACTGCAATTGTTGTCATCATAATATCTCCATCAGTCTTTCACCATTAACACCACCAAATCATTGTCACCCAACCAAATTCTTTGGAAGCCAAATTACAAATGCTTTGCAATAAGATATAAGTTTAGAATCCTGATTTACCCGTTACTAGCTACATGAACCTGGGCAATATCCTTATCTTTAAAATATGTTAACAAATCCAAGCTCGTACTTCTTGCCACAACAGGCAAGTAAATTAGGAGATGAGTTGTTGGGGCAACCAATAGCAGCTTTAGAAAAGTCAGTGGACCAAGAGGATGGTGGACTAGTGTCCCAAAAAATCATCTTCCCTAAGTTAGAAATCAGGCTTCTTTCACACTAAAAGGGGAGAGGGGTGTGGTTGGTTGTTGTAAACTTCTTGGTTCTGGACTTCTTCCTTCTTAAAATTGTCCACCTAAAATTGTTACATTGTTCCTGTTCAGTTCAGTTCAGTCGCTCAGTCGTGTTTGACTCTTTGAGACCCCATGGACTGCGGCACACCGGGCCTCCCTGTCCATCACCAACTCCTGGAGCTTGCTCAAACTCATGTCCATCAAGTCAGTGATGCCATCCAACCATCTCATCCTCTGTCACCCCCTTATCCTCCAGCTTCAGTCTTTCCCAGCTTCAAGGTCTTTTCCAGTGAGTCGGTTCTTCGCATCAGGTGGCCAAAGTATTGGAGCTTCAGTTTCAGCATCAGTCCTTCCAATGAATATTCAAGACTGATTTCCTTTAGGATGGACTGGTTTGATATCCTTGCCGTCCAAGGGACTCTCAAGAGTCTTTTCCAACTCCACTGTTCAAAAGCAATTCTTCAGTGCTCAGCTTTATAGTATTCCTGTAAACTGCCTAAAAACCTACAGAGCAAATGTTATTCTCTGTTCTACAACTTTTTATCTCTGTGTGAATGGAAAAGTACATTTAAAGGTCAGAGTTTTGAGAAGGGACCATCTTGTATATTTCAGGCTAAGAGGCAATATTCTTGCATGTGTGCTAAGTCGCTTCAGTCATGTCTGATTCTTTGTGACCCTATGGACTGTAGCCCACCAGGCTCCTCTGTCCAGGGGATTCTCCAGGCAAGAACACTGAAGTGGTTTGCCATGCCTTCCTCCAGGGGCTCTTCCTGACCCAGAGACTGAACCTGTGTTTCTTAGTCTGCATTGGTAGATGGATTCTTTACCACTAGTGCCACCTGGGAAGCCCAGTCAAAAATTTCAACTTATAACAAAATCAGTAGAATTACAGAGGTTAAAGTAAAAGAAACAGATTCAATATGGAGTCAAATATGAACTTCTCTTTTACAAATAGACATAACAGTACCAATCTATAGATATATAATGATGATGAAATTAGAAATGACTGCACATGCTTAGTTCATTGATAAGGGTTAATTGATGGAAAGGATTAGGAGGAGAGTTTCATCATATATCACATTTTGGGTAGTGAGGCATGGGTGTATACAGTGGTTGAAGTCAACAAAGAATATAAAATCTGTACATTTCATCTTAAAAGAGTAATAATTAATTATTAAAGGGCAGGAGTCAATGGTTACCATGGTTTTCTGCATCAGCCAGCAAGTTAACGAAAGGACTTGCACTTCAGAAACTTCTATGTCCTCTCCTCTGTTTCTGACCAAGGTTACTCTTGACTTTGGCCACCTACAAGTCAAAGCTTTCCCCCATTTGGGCTTGTGGACACATCCACTGCCCACAGTCTTCCACCAACTGTTCATAGCTGCACATAATTAAAAATCAAATGTCATAATATCTCGGAGAAGGCAATGGCAACACACTCCAGTACTCTTGCCTGGACAATCCCATGGATGGAGGAGCCTGGTGGGCTGCAGTCCATGGGGTCTCTAAGAGTTGGACATGACTGAATGACTTCACTTTCACTTTTCACTTTCATGCATTGGAGAAGGAAATGGCAACCCACTCCAGTGTTCTTGCCTGGAGAATCCCAGGGACGGCAGAGCCTGGTGGGCTGCCGTCTATGGGGTCACACAGAGTCGAACACGACTGAAGCGACTTAGCAGCAGCAGCAGCATTCTTGTCCTCCCCTTTTAAAATTTCTTTGCCTACTGATCCATCTAGCTTCTAAACATTAAAATCATGAGTCTAGTTTATGTGTAAATTTGTCACTGAATAAATTGCAGCTCAGAGAAGTTAAGTTTTCAAAGTCCTAGAAATATTTTTAAGTACCAAAATCCAGGTCTGTGTGAGTACAATTATGCTTGCTCCACTCCAATGCATGACCTGAGAACAAGAGGGTTTTAAAGTCATCTGGAACAAAGTTGTGTTCTGGAGGAAATGGTCCAACAGAGCCTAACTGTTTAAAAACAGAGCAGACACTTTTAGCCTTTCAGATTTCTGCATGTATCAGTATTGAAAAGCTAATTAATTCACGTCAATTAGAGGAAAATTATGTTAATTTGATGTATATTAAATATGTTTTTGTCTCTGTGTCCCAAAGTAGTAGTGAGTTTAGTGTGTCTAATTTTACTTCCCTCTCACTTAATTTATGTGTTATTACTCAATAAATATTGATCAATTCATTTATCATTCATCATGCACTTAATATGTGAAAATCTATACAGAAAAACAGAGTGACTATACAGAAAAACACGTAGTAGTATGAGAGAATTCCATAGTCAGAACATGGTTTGTGTAAAGTGCTTTTTTCTTGACTAGATTTATTCAAAATATATCAATACAAAAGATGTATTCAGAGGTCAAGGGGCTGAGGGAAGATAGAATAAAAGGGAAATGTTCCACTGTGTCCTCAGTCATGTCTGACTCTTTGCGACCCCATGGACTATAGCCTGCCAGGCTCCTCTGTCCATCAGATTTTCCAGGCAAGAATACTGAGTGGGTAGCCATTCCCTCTCCAAGGCATCTTCCTGACCTAAGTATTAAACCTGTGTCTACTGCAGTTCCTATATCGGCAGGCTGGTTCTTTACCACTGAGCCACCTGGGAAGTCCAAATGTCCCTTTAGAGAAGTAAAAGCAACAACCTGTGTGTCCTTTTAATGGGACTATTCTGCCATGTCTTCTCATTGCCCATCTTACCTTGAGGATGTACAGTCAGATAATGGGAAGTGGAATTCTCAAAACTCAACAGAAAAAAAAAATCCAATTAAAATATGGGCACAGGACATGAACAGTAATTTCCCCAAAGAGGATATAGAGATGCCAAATAAGGACATAAAAACCCTTTCAAGACCACTAACCATTAAACGAATACAAATTAAAGCAATTATTTATCACTACTCTTCCTTCTATCAGAATGACTACAGATATGGTTATAACGCTAACTGCTGGCAAAGATGTGGAAAAACTGAATTGCTTGTGCATTGGTGGTTGGAATGTAAAATGCTGCAGACAACCTAAAAAACAGTTTGGCAATTTCTTAGAAAACTCACCATGCAACCACCATACAATCTAGAAGTTTCACTTTGGGGGCATTTATCCCAGATACATAAATTCTTAATGTTCACAAACAAATAGATGAATACAAATGTTCATACTAGCTTTGTTCATAAAAGCCTTAAGCTAGAAAGGACTCAGGTATACTTCACTGAGCAAATGATTAAACCAACTGTGGTATATCAACATCGTGGAATACTACTCAGCAATAAAATAAAAAACAAAAAACCAGATTATTGATACACACAGCACCTGGATAAATCTTCCAAGAATCATGTTGAGTGACAAAGTCTTAAAATAACACATACTATACAGTTTCATTTCAATAACATACTTGAAATGAGCAAACACTTCTCAATACTTTAATCCATGATTTTATTTATCAGAAGCACATTGTTTACTTGATTTCCAAGAAAATGGAATTTTTGCTTGGCAAGCCACAAAGTAGCTTCTTTAAAGAAAGTAATGAAGTTTAAAATGTGAGAAAAAGAAATCAAGAGTGTAGGTATGGGTGGATATACATGAGGTTGATTTTAATTTATTTTTTCTATTTAAAAAACACATATATGAATTTTTTATTTAGTTTATTTTTTGTATAAGTAATATGTTCACATGGTTTAAAATTCCAGGTGTTAAAAGAGTTCATAGTGCAGTGATTCCAGCACTCGGCGTTTCCTTTCTTCCTAGACAATTTCTTACTTTATTAATTTGTTGTTCTAAAGTGTTTTTGGCTTAGCCTCAAAGCTTCGTATAATTTTAATTGATCTAAGTTTATCAAGTAAGTATCCAGATCTCTGATTTCTTTCACCTGCAGCACATCGTTTGTGTGTTTTTTAATTTTCCTGCTTATAGTCTTCTTAAAGTTTTACAAACCTAGACAACATGTTAAAAAGCAGAGACATTGCCGACAAAGGTCTGTATAGTCAAAGCTATGTTTTTTTCCAGTAAGCATGTATGGATGTGAGAGTTGGACCATAAAGAAGGATGAGCGCCAAAGAACTGATGCTTTTGAACTGTGGTGTTGGAGAAGACTCTTGACAGTGCCTTGGCCTGCAAGGAGATCAAACCAGTCAGACCGAAAGGAAATCAACCCTGAATATTCACGAGAAGGACTGATGCTGAAGTTCCAATACTTTGACCACCTGATGTGAAGAGCTGACTTATTAGAAAAGAGCCTGAAGCTGGGGGAGATTGAAGGCAAGAGGAGAAGGGGAAGGCAGAGGATGAGATGGTTGGATGGCATCACCGACTCGATGGACATGAATTTGAGCAGGCTCTGGGAGTGGGTGATGGACAGGGAGGCCTGATGTGCTGCAGTCCAAGGGGTCACAAAGAGTCGGACACGACTGAGCGACTGAACAAAAACGCCATCTTACAACATCCTTCACATGTCAAATAGGGTGACTCTTAAGTATTAACTACATTCTATCGCTCACTGCACTGCTCACTTCCAGCTTTTTCGGAAACAAATGAAACCTTAACTCCTAACAGTGGAGTCCTCTCTGTGCCATGTGATGGGCCTCCCGCCCTCACCTCTGACATCAGCCCAAACGCTCTCCTCTGCTCACTACACAGCGACTTTGCATTTGCTGTTTCCTCTGCTTCGAATGCTCTTCCACCAGACCTTCTCCTACCGGGGTTCTTCCAGCTTTCAGGGCTCTGATGAAATATTACTTTCTCATTGAAGCCTTCTTTATATACACCCTGTCTGAAGCTGTCCTTCTCCATCATCATCATCTCTTCACTCTGCCAAATTATTCTGCTTTACTTTCTTTGCAGTGTTCCACAATTTACATAATCTCTTTTATGTATTAGTTTACTGTTCTTTTTTCAAACTTACTGATCTCTCAAAAATATATGTCTAATCAGGATTAGCACAGAGATACCACTCATCTTGTTGACAAGTGCATTTTCCTAGAACAGGGCTTGAACACCAAGGATAACTGAGAACATTTTTGTTGAATATATAAATGAATAAATAAACCACTAGGTAACAAGTTATAACAAGTTATATAACAAGTTATATATATATATATATAACAAGTTATAAGACCACCACTTGTGTGAATTATGTATATGTTATGTAACATCTGAGGGATAATTTTTCCATGTCTGTCTGACATAATTTTAATTCCATGATATGTTTTCTACAATAGGTATTACACTGGTGATACCTCTTTTCTCCTTTTCTTCCTAAGATCCTCATAGCTGGGCTCTAGGGAAAGTGAAAAGAACAAGACAGAGGAGGAGAGGAGAAGCGGGAGGTGAACAAGGGAAGGGGGAAGAAAGAAAGGGAGGAGAGGGAGACAGGGAAGGAGAAGAATTCTTAAATCTTAAGAATAAATATAGTCAGTTCATGAGCGTGCACAATTCCATTCTGTTATTAAACTGCATAGTGTTAAATTAGGGATCCTGCAGAGGTAATGTCAGAGTTCTCACAAAATTTGACATATGAAGTCTTATAAATTACAGGGTTTATTTAATCAAAAAAGAGACAGCTATTTTGAGGGGCAAGTTAGGCATTTTTTTAAATAAAAATAAAGGAATAGCCATTTGATTGTCTGGGGATCTTAGTACCCAGGCTGTGTATTTCAGTGTACAAGCCAGCTTGAGTTAGGACAAAATAATGTATAAAGTGATACAGGTGAATCTGATACCTAGCAGCACTACAAATTCTTTGACTCTCAATGAGCTTAGGCTACAAACCACACACACTTAGCACACCCCTTAGCACTGTGATATTTCTTCCTTTTCATTCTGCAAAGTGGCATGGTATAACATGAGTTTATCTCCAACATGTACAAGTTGAACATATATTTCACTTTACTTGGTGTTATCCTGACTTGTACTCTTTGTCTCAACATTTTTATTAATAGTTCTCCCTGTTTGAAAGAGTCTGAGTTTGGAAGATAAATTATGTTTATTTTCCCTTGTCAGACATTGCCGAATGGATCAAGGAGAAACTATGCACCTCACCATTCTAAACGTTTTCTATAATGTTGCCTAAGACCTTGTCCTTTGTTAGTTCACAGCCTGAGTCTAGAGATAATGCAAACAGTAGTTAGGCAAGATGGTTTTACATCGCTTAACAGTAGTCACAAGCTCTCTAGACAGCCATGGCTAGACCCTTCTGTCTCCTGATAAAACCTTTCCACTAAGCTAACGTCACCTTTTATATTCTCATAGCAATAGCATTCTATTTTTGATACTAAATTCTGTTTCAGCTGGTGATTGCCTTTGTTGTGGTTATTGTCATTGTTCAGTCGCTAAGTTGTGTTCCACTCTTTGTGACCCCATGGACTGCTGCATGACTAACTTTGGCTATGTTTAAAATGTACCTAAGGAATAGTGGCTTACACAAAAATGGTCATGTATTTCAACAGAAGGAGAATATGTGATCTTACCATCCCATTCTAGGACGGCAATTTTCAAATTGTGCCTAGGGACACAGAGCTCCTCCAGACCCTTCCAGGGGAGTGATGGAGCCTACACTATTTCCATTATAATTCTAGGAGATCATTTGCCTGTTTTCATTGTGTGAAACATTTGCATTAATGATACAAAAGAAGAGGTGGCTGAAACTGTTGGCATCTCAGTACAAATCAAGGCAGCAGAACCATCTATAAGATAAACCACTTGTTTCTTTATTGTCTCATACTTAATGAAAGAAGAATCAAGTCTATTTTACTTTTAAATACCTCTATAAAGCTACACCTACAAGCCAAGAGAAGAGGCTTCAGAATGAAACCCACCTTCCCAGAATCTCAGTCTTGGACTTCTCAGATCCAGAAGTAAAATAAATACATTTCTTTTGTTTAAGCCACCCAATCGTTGGGAATTTTGCTATAGCAGCCCAAGCTGTAGGCTTTTGGATTAATACATAAAATGATGATAAAAGACATATGTGAACTTGAGTCTTGTTTCTTGGTCTAAAACAGGAGTACCAAGCAAACTCACATTTAAGGGTGTGAACTATGAAACCAGATTCTCTAAGTTACTGGTCCCCAACATTTTCAGCACCAGGGACTGGTTTCATGGAAGACAATTTTCCTACCGACTGAGAAGGGAGGAGGGAGATGGTTTGGGGATGATTCAAGTGCACTACATTTATTGTGAACTTTATTTCTATGATTATTGCATCAGTTCCACCTCAGATCATTAGACATTAGATCTTGGAGGCTGGGGATCCCATTCTAGATTGACTCTACTTCATAATTTTATAATTATGAATAGGTAAACTACTTCTCTCATTTGCTTCCTCATCAGAAAATGAGGCATTATAATAAAATCTTCCTTATAACATTGTTTGAGAATTAAAGGAGTTAGCATTTAGTATAATGTTGTGCTGCATAGTAGGTGGTCAATAAGTGGTATCTAAGGAGACTGAAAAAGCTGGCTTAAAACTCAACATTCAAAACACTAAGATCATGGCATCCGGTCACATAACTTAATGGCAAATAGATGGGGAAACAATGGAAACAGTGACATATTTTATTTTCTTGGCAAAATCACTGCAGATGGTGACTGCAGCCATGAAATTAAAAGGCACTTGCTCCTTGGAAGAAAAGTTATGACCAATCTAGACAGCATATTAAAAATCAGAGACATTACTTTGCCAACAAAAGTCCATCTAGTCAAAGCTATATAGCTTTTCCAGTAGTCATGTATGGATGTGAGAGGTGAAAGTTGGACCATAAACAAAGCTGAGCATCAAAGAATTGATGCTTTTGAACTGCAGTGTTGGAGAAGACTCTTGAGAGTCCCTTGGACTGCAAGGAGATTAAGCCAGTCAATTCTCAAGGAAATCAGTTTGGAATATTCATTGGAAGGACTGATCCTGAAGCTGGAACTCCAATACTATGGCTACCTGACTCTCTGGAAAAATCCCTGTTGCTGGGAAAGATTGAAGGCAGGAGGAGAAGGGGGTGGTAGAGGATGAGATGGTTGGATGGCATCACCAACTCAATGGACATGAGTTTGAGCAAGTTCCAGGAGTTGGTGATGGACAGGGAGGCCTGGTGCGCTGCAGTCCTTGAGGTCACAAAGGGTCAGACATGACTGAGTGACTGAATTGAACTGAACTGAACTGAACTGAACTGAAGTAGCAGTGGTGAGCTTCCCAGGCGGCACTAGTGGTAAAGAATCCACCTGCCAATGAAGGAGACATAAGGGACGCGGGTTCGATTCCTGGGTCAGGAAGAGCACCTGGAGGAGGGCACTGCAACCCACTTCAGTCTTCTTGCCTGGAGGATCCCGTGGACAGAGGAACCCTAGGGGATGCAGTTTGTGGGGTCACAAAGAGCTGGACACGACTGAGTGACTAACACTTCACTTTACTTTCAAGGAGTAGTGTGCCTTCAAATAATACTAATTTTCTCTATTTCACTGTAACTTTACATGTTCACCATTTGTAATCGATCCCTCAGTCTCTGACCTGCCTTCTTTAACTTCCAGCCTGCAGGGTCCTCAGATCTAGCCTGTGCCCCAAAGTCCTAGAGCACCTCCAGTCTCCACAAGAGATAACTGGCAGCCGCAGGGTGCAATTAAAATGCAAGAAATAAATGTGGGAAATATTTTTTAAAAGGGAAAAAATGGAGCTGCTTCTAAATTTAGTTTGCCTACTAATTAGCAAAGTAATTACAAAGCACATGGGCTGAGCTGACAGATCTCTGCCATGCTGGCGTCCTGAGCAGTGTCTTCCTGTGGTGAGGAGGAAAGATTGATGGACCCGTCCTTCCCTTCTTTTGTTTTGAGAGCTCTGAGCTGCTTTGAGCTTTGGCAAAGACGTAGACTGTGTCTTTTCCTATTTTTTTTGCCCCTTCCCCATGGCAAATGCACAAATCTCAATGTCTGGCCCAAGAATTTCAGCTGCAAAAGTAGTTCTTCCCTGCTACTTGCATAATTTGCAACCCAGAAAGACCTTCAAATATGTAAATGGAACTTCCAAGCAGTCTCCTAAGCTGGGCAGGGTGTATTTCCCCCATTTTACATATAAATAGATTGTATTCTATCCCAAATAGACTGTGACCTAGTGGGGAGAGGAGGTCACATTATATTTATATGTGGATTCTCAAACATAGGAACCTGTCTGGGGAATGCATGAGTGAATCAGTCAGTGAGTTTGTGTGGGAGGCACACAGATGTCTCAGGGCAGGTGAGCGGCAGATGTTTATGTCCAGTAACAGGCTGTATTGTGGTCTCTACAACTTACCAGCTTGGTGGACTTCAGTGAAGGACAGACTATCTGATGAGACTTCAGACTTTATTTTCTTGGGCTACAAAATCACTGAGGACTGTGACTGCAGCCAAGAAATTAAAAGATGCTTGCTCCTTGGAAGGAAAGGTATGACAATCCTAGACAGTGTATTAAAAAGCAGGTATCACTTTGCTAACAAAGGTCCATATTGTCAAAGCCATGGTTTTTCCAGTAGTCATGTATGGATGTAAGAGTTGGACCATAAAGGAGGCTGAATGCCAAAGAGTCGATGCTTTCGAACTGTGGTACTGGAGAAGACACTTGAGAGTCCTTTGGACAGCAAGGAAATTGGTCCAGTCAACCCTAAAGGAAATAAACACTGAATGTTTATTGGGAGGACTGATGCTGAGGCTGAGCTCCAATACTTTAGCCATCTGATGCAAAGAGCCCACTCATTGGAAAAGACTCTGATGCTGGGAAAGACTGAGGGAAGGAAGAGAAGGGAGTGACAGAGGATGAGATGGTTGGATGGCATCACTGACTCAATGGACATGAGTTTGAGCAAACTCTGGGAGACAGTGAAGAACAGGGAAGCCTGGTGTGCTACAGTCCCTGGGGTCGCAGAGAGTCAGACATGACTGAGCAACTGAGCAACAACCACAACAACCAGAAAATGCATGGGACATAATAACCACACATAAATACCAACAGCCTTTTTCTTCTGCTTTCTACTCTACCTGCTTTCAGTATTTGCTGACTTTAACCAGCAATGGTGCAGCTTGCCTGGTTTGGAACATGTGCAAATGTGATGTTGAAATGTGGAAATATCGTGTCAGTAAAGAGAGGAATCTTGATTTATTTACTCATCATGATCCAACACATGGTAGAATACACAGTGGACCATAATATGTAAACTACATCATTCAAATGAAAACTAAATATGGTAGACCCTATCCTCATTTGGCATAAATAGAAAGAGTATAAATGAAGTACCTACTAAAAGCTAGTCATTGAAATAATTCTTTCCATGTATATGTTGTCATTTAATCTATTCCAGCCTGGAAAATAGGCATTACTGACAATAATTTGACAAACATCTATGTCAAGGGTCAGAGAGGATGAATGTTGGTCCCAAGACAAATAGAAGATGAGGCTGATATTTAACCAGAAGTATCTTTCTTTCTCATGCCAACAGGCACACATACACAAACATATATGCATGTGTGCATAGGCCTCCTATATGATAGTGCTTATTTTTAAGTTTTTGTCATCTTGAGCTATTTAAGCTATTGTCATAGAAATGATATTAGATGTTTTCTTAATTTTACTCACTGGGTTTAAGGTTTTATTTTCTCCAGGAATGATATATCCATGCAGCAAGTATATGAAAATCTTTTAATATGGTTTTATTTTGTAGACAACATATAAAGAATTAGCCAGTAGGGTTAATAAAACAGCCTTACTAAAATAGACTGGAACGGGTGAATTTAACTCAGATGACCATTATATATACTGTGGGCAGGAATCCCTTAGAAGAGATGGAGTAGCCATCATGATCAACAAAAGAGTCCTAAATGTAGTACTTGGATGAAATCTCAAAAACGACAGAATGATCTCTGTTCGTTTCCATGGCAAACCATTCAATATCACGGTAATCCAAGCCTATGCCCCAACCAGTAATGCTGAAGAAGCTGAAGTCAAACGGTTCTGTGAAGACCTACAAGACCTTTTAGAACTAACACCCAAAAAAGATGTCCTTTTCATTATAGGGGACTGGAATGCAAAAGTAGGAAGTCAAGAAACACCTGGCTTAACAGGCAAATTTAGCCTTCGAGTATAGAATGAAGCAGGGCAAAGGCTAATAGAGTTTTGCCAAGAGAATGCACTGGTCATAGCAAACACCCTCTTCCAACAACACAAGAGAAGACTCTACACATGGACGTCACCATGATGTCAACAGCGAAATCAGATTGCTTATATTCTTTGCAGCCAAAGATAGATAAGCTCTATATAGTCAGCAAAAACAAGACTGGGAGCTGACTGTGGCTCAGATCATGAACTCCTTAGTGCCAAATTCAGACTTAAACTGAAGAAAGTAGGGGAAACCACTAGACCATTCAAGTATGACCTAAATCAAGTCCCTTATGACTATACAGTGGAAGTGAGAAATAGATTTAAGGGACTAGATCTGATAGACAGAGAGCCTGATGAACTATGGACGGAGGTTCGTGACATTGAACAGGAGATAGGGATCAAGACCATCCCCACGGAAAAGAAATGCAAAAGGGCAAAATGGCTGTCCGAGGAGGCCTTACAAATGCTGTGAAAAGAAGAGAAATGAAAAGCAAAGGAGAAAAGGAAAGATATTCCCATTTGAATGCAGAGTTCCAAAGAATAGCCAGGAGAGATAGAAAGCCTTCCTTAGCAATCAATGCAAAGAAATAGAGGAAAACAACAGAATGGGAAAGACTAGAGATCTCTTCAAGAAAACTAGAAAAAAAAAAAAGAAAATTAGAGATATCAGGGGAAAATTTCAGGCAAAGATGGGTTCGATAAAGGACAGAAATGGTATGGACCTAACAGAAGCAGAAGCTATTAAGAAGAGGTGGAAAGAATACAGAGAAGAACTGTACAAAAAAGATCTTCACAACCCAGATAATCATGATGGTGTGATCACTCACCTAGAGCCAGACATCCTGGAATGTGAAGTCAAGTGGGCCTTAGAAAGCATCACTATGAACAAAGCTAGTGGATGTGATGGAATTCCAGTTGAGCTATTCCAAATCCTGAAAGATGATGCTGTGAAAGTGCTGCACTCAATATGCCAGCAAATTTGGAAAACTCAGCAGTGGCCACAGGACTGGAAAAATGTCAGTTTTCATTCCAATCCCTAAGAAAGGCAATCCCAAAAAATGCTCAAAGTACCGCACAATTGCACTCATCTCACACACTAGTAAAGTAATGCTCAAAATTCTCCAAGCCAGGCTTCAGCAATATGTGAACCATGAACTTCCAGATGTTCAAGCTGGTTTTAGAAAAGGCCAAGGAACCAGTGATCAAATTGCCAATATCCGCTGGATCATTGAAAAAGCAAGAGAGTTCCAGAAAAACATCTATTTCTGCTTTATTGACTATGCCAAAGCCTTCGACTCTGTGGATCACAATAAACTGTGGAAAATTCTGAAAGAGTTGGGAATACCAGACCACCTGACCTGCCTCTTAAGAATCCTGTATGCAGGTCAGGGAGCAACAGCTAGAACAGTACATGGAATAAGACACTGGTTCCAAATAGGAAAAGGAGTACAT
Source organism: Cervus canadensis (assembly GCF_019320065.1). Lineage (NCBI taxonomy): Eukaryota > Metazoa > Chordata > Mammalia > Artiodactyla > Cervidae > Cervus > Cervus canadensis. The sequence continues at coordinate 5,118,043 of NC_057397.1, read as the reverse complement.
CAAGGCTGTATATTGTCACCCTGCTTATTTAACTTATATGCAGAGTACATCATGAGAAATGCTGGGCTGGATGAAGCACAAACTGGAATCAAGATTGACGGGAGAAATATCAATAACCTCAGATATGCAGATGACAGCACCCTTATGGCAGAAAGTGAAGAAGAACTAAAGAGTCTCTTGATGAAAGTGAAAGAGGAGAGTGAAAAAGTTGGCTAAAAGCTTAACATTCAGAAAACTAAGATCATGGCATCTGGTCCCATCACCTCATGGGAAATAGATGGGGAGATAGTGGAAACAGTGTCAGACTTTATTTTTTTGGGCTCCATAATCACTACAGATGGTGACTGCAGCCATGAAATTAAAAGACACTTACTCCTTGGAAGGAAAGTTATGACCACCCTAGATAGCATATTAAAAAACAGAGACATTACTTTGCCAACAAAGGTCCGTCTTGTCAAGGCTACATTTTTCCAGTGGTCATGCATGGATGTGAGATTTGGACTGTGAAGAAAGCTGAGCACCGAAAAATTGATGCTTTTGAACTGTGGTGTTGTAGAAGACTCTTGAGAGCCCCTTGGACTGCAAGGAGATCCAACCAGTCCATCCTAAAGGAGATCCGTCCTGGGTGTTCATTGGAAGGACTGATGCTGAAGCTGAAACTCCAGTACATTGGCCACCTGATGGGAAGTGTTGACTTATTGGAAAAGACCCTGATGCTGGGAGGGATTGGGGGCAGGAGGAGAAGGGGGTGACAGAGGATGAGATGGTTGGATGGCATCACCGACTTGATGGGCATGAGTTTGAGTAAACTCCGGGAGTTGGTGATGGACAGGGAGGCCTGGCGTGCTTCAATTCATGGGGTCGCAAAGAGTCGGACACGACTGAGCGACTGAACTGAACTGAACTGAGGGCTATTTCACTACTTTCAGGTCCTTCTGAACTTTTTGCTGTGTCCTGTGAAGGTCTCATCTACATGACATGATCGTATCAATGCAGAATGGGGCCTAGGAAAGTCCACTGCAGTCCGGGGACTTCTGTAGCTGGAAGATAACAGAGGCACCCTGAGACCCTGGCCAGAGGCAGGGCTGTACGGTTCAGTGAGGAAGTGGAAGAGGGGTGCTTAGAGGCCCCCTTTGCTGTGAGGATGCTGTATGAAGTGGACATCATTTCCGCTCTGCTTCTTGCTGACTAGCATCCTCAAGAAGGACACACCCTTTCTGAGCCACATTTTCTTATCTAAGAGGGACATGAACAAAGTGAAATGCATCTCACCATGTTGTTTTGAGAACTAGATATGCCTGATGTATAAAAATCAGGTCTCAATAAATATCATCTATTTTCACTGTTGTTATTATCAACAAATTTAAATATTTAGTTTACTGTTGAGACAAATAGGATACAAAGAAGGGAAATGACTTGTTCGAATACACAAATAAGTTGTTCAATGGTCGAGCTCTCCTAGTGTGTGAGTGTAACTTTGGGCTGAGATACCATTTACCATCTTGGCTACTTCTAGTTGTCTGATCTTGTCTCTCACATTTTCTTGGCCTTGATCATCAGAACTCCACTGTCTGTCCTTGTTTTATTTTCTTTCTGCAGGTGCTTATCACTATCTGATATGCTACATTTTAACTTTCTCCATAGGAGAGTGTTAAGCTCCATTAGGTCAGGATGCTTACTCTTTTTTCATTGCCTTACCTTTAGTGGCTGGAAAAGTGTTATGTAACTGATCCCATTGACTGTTGCCCAGTCCGTGGCTCCAGGCTCCTCTGCCATAGGATTCTCCAGGCAAAAACACTGGAGTGGGTTGTCTTGCCTTTCTCCAGGGTATCTTCCCAACCTAGGGATCGAACCTAAGTCTCCTGCATTGGCAGGTGGATTCTTTACTCACTGAGCCACCTGGGAAGCTCAAGTGGTAGATGCTGAATAAATATATACTAATTTAATAATAATAGATGTACTGCTCATTAATGGTAGAAGATAAAGGCAAGTCCATCTTATTGCTTAGGATAATCAAGTTCAAATTTTATAGAGAAATGTAGTCCAAGGAACAAAAAGGCATTTATGACAAAGGCTAGGATAAGTACCAAACCGTAAGCCCATGCATGGACTTGTGCATAGATAAAATGTTTCATTTGGGAAGACCAGAAAGACCTAAGGTTAGCAAACATAAGATCCTTAATATTTTGATTTTCAAAATATGTATTTCTTGCAAATAATCATAATAGATCTGAAACTAAAAGATTTTTCAAAGCCAGTTTCTCCAAAGTTGATGTGTAATGTTTTCATTTTCTTTTTTAGTGTTAAGCATTTGACCATGCATGAATAATGTTTTATGAAACAAGAGCTGGTGCAGCAGAGTCAGGCTCAGTATGGAGTGAGAGAAGGCGTTTACTTAGGCACAGAACTGGAGCATAACTGCGCTTTCAACCACACAGCTTCTCAACCACACCTGCATCTGGCGCCCTTTCTTGCCCTGAAGGAGCCTTCACCTGCTCATTAGACAAGCAATGAACAGCTAGCCTGTGGAGCATGCATTCATATTCATAACTCAGGTCTGCTGGAATGTTTTCTTACATTTTCTTCTTCCTAGGAGCTCATGGCAACAAGGAACAAATAACCAAGCAACACAAGTAAGACTGATATGTGGGTCCTTGATTCAACCTTTTCCAACCCTGCCTCCACACTGTAGTCTGGTGGTCTTTTCAGCAGTTACAAGACTATGTCGGACTTTCCAGGTTGTGCTAGTGGTTAAGAATCTGCCTGCCAATGCAGGGGACATAAGAGACACGGGTTCCATCCCTAGGTTGGGAAGACCCCTTGGAGGAGGGCATGGCAACCCACTTCAGTATTCTTGCCTGGAGAATCCCATGGACAGAGGAGCCAGGTGGGCTACAGTCCATGAGGTCACAAAGAGTCAGACACGAGTGAAGCGACAGGAGGTTCACATAGGACTATGTCATTTCCCTACATTAAAACCTTTCAAAGGCCCATATCATCTATAAAATAGGTATAAGCTTTTTTTAAAGAAAATGTTTTCTTATTATGTAACGATCTGAATTATCTAACACTCCACAGATTATTTTTCTTTATATTTCCATAGTGTATTTTTAACCGATTATGGTATAATTTTCAAACAAACTGCAGATGTATAAAGTATATATTTTGACAAGATTTTCACCTATGTATATGTCTTTGAAAGCATTAGGACAAAAATAATGACCCTACCTCCATCATTTCCAACAGTTTAGTCATGCCCCTTTGTTTTCACTCATCCTGTCCTCATGAAATGACTGAGGAGCTTTCTTTCACTAACATTCAGTTTATGCTTCCTGTACAGTTTTAATGTTTTACCATTTCTCCCTTTTCCCTGGTTCTCTCTTCTTTCATAGCTGACAAATAGAACTGGAAATAGAGATATTGTTAAAGCAGCTTACACTGGCTCAGAAGTATCGGATGTGTATGTCTCTGACTGTCGAGTTACGTCATGTTGGTAGCTTAGTCACAGGGGTCATAGAGGTGGCGTTTACTTCCACAGGAATCATAAAATGCAACAAGGCATAGCTCTTTTTAATAGAAAGTTATCGGTTGAGTTGTGGCCTCACAAAATTTATAGGCTGATGTTTTAACCCAGAACATGACTATATAGGGAAATAAGGGATTCCCTGGTGGCTCAGAAGGTACAGAATATGCCATCAATGCAGGAGACATGGGTTCAATCCCTGGGTCGGGAAGATCCCCTGGAGAGGGGCATTGAAACCCATTTCAGTATTCTTGCCTGGAGAATCCCAAGGACAGAGGAGCCTGAGGGGGCTACAGTCCTTGGGTCACAAAAAACCAGACATGAGTGAGTGACTAACACTTTCACTTTTCAAGGCTTCTACAGAGTTAAGCTAAAATGAGGTCACTAGCTAAAATGAGGTCACTAGCTCAGACCCCAATCTAATAGGACTGGTGTCCTTATAAGAAGAGTAGGTTAGGACACAGACACATATACATCATGGTAAGACACAGCAAGAATACAGCCATCTGCAAGTGAAGAGGTGAGGCCTCATAAGAAACCCACCCAGCTGATATCTTGATTTCAGAATTCTAGTCTTCAGAATTGTGAGAAATTTAATTTCTGTTTTCTTTTTTCACTCACCCAGTCCATGATAGTTTGTTGTGGCAGAAAACAAATACAGACGGCAAGTTGTTAAGATTTATCAGCATATCATGGCTAAAAACCCTCCAACGGGTATCACAGTGGCTCTGATACAAACAGCTCCTGAAACTTTAAAAACAGTAATATTCAACATTTATGGGGAGACAGTTTATTATATGCCAGGTGCTCTGCTTGAGGTGTGCTGTTCCAATCCTGACAGCCCTGCCTCCCCCTGCAGTGGGGAGGATGGGGGGATGCAGGGGTGGGCAGGAAGGCCGGAAGTGAGCGCAGGGAAACAAGGAGAGTGGATGCTCGCACTTTCTTTTTTCAATCACTAGCTGTGCAGTGTGAGACTATTCATTTCACTCTATAGTCCTCATTTTCCCCATCTGTAAAATGGATTTGTGTGATTTCCTACAAGCCCGCTCATCTTAGTCAGTCTTTAAGTCCAAGTTTCCATGATTTTACAGAAGGGTAAGCTCTTAGTAATCCCTGGCAAGGGGAAAAGACATCATCACTGCTCTCATGGGGCTTACATATAATTGAAAAATAAATAAAACTAGGTAAGGTCACACCTTTGGAAGTAATAGAAACAAAGATATTATCAGTACAGAGAAAAGCCAGCTGTGGATTTCTTTCCTTGACTCAAAATTCATTTATTTAATCCACTCTCCTCCTCCTTCAGTCACCAAATGTGTACCCATCACAAAAGAGACAAGGCAGCTTCTCTCACTCTCTTGAGGGGTGACTGTCACCTGTGGCCTAGTTTCTCAGGCTGCATGTCGACAGCAGCCATCTCCGAGAACACGAGTGCTCCGTCACTTCACTGGGATCCAGAGATACAGCGTATCCCCAGTCCATCACAGCCGTGACCCCAGCCTCTGGGGGCACCACAGCGCTGCCTGAGCAAACGTTTGTTTCCCAACTGTGATCACTTCTCTAAATGAGGCCAGCTCAATTCACACTTTCATTCTAAGTCAATTATTCCAGTAATTCCCTGGTTGGAATACATTTTATAGGTATATATATATATATATAAAATATATATATATATATATACCTGTAGGTATATATATATATATATATAAAATATATATATATATATATATTTTAAATTTTAATTTAATTTTGATTTTAATTTCATGGCCGTAGTCACCATTTGCAGTGATTTTTTTTGAGCCCTAAAACATAAAGTCCATCACTATTTCCATTGTTTCCCCCATGGAGTGATGGGACTGGATGCCATGATCTTAGTTTTCTGAATGTTGAGCTTTAAGCCAGCTTTTTCACTCTCCTTTTTAAGTTTCATCAAGAGGCTCTTTAATTCTTCTTCACTTTCTGCCATAAGGGTGGTATCATCTGTGTATCTGAGGTTATCGATGTTTCTCTCAGCACTCTTGATTCCAGCCTGTGCTTCATCCAGCCTGGCATTTTGCATGATGCACTCTGCATGTAAGTTCAATACGCAGGGTGACAATCTACTGCCTTTCCCAGTTTGGAACCTGTCTGCTGTTCCATGTCCAGTACCAACTGTTGCTTCTTGACCTGCACACAGGGTTCTTAGGAGGCAGGTCAGGTGGTCTGGCATTCCCATCTCTTGAAGAATTTTCCAGTTTGTTAGGATCCACATAGTCAACAGTTTTGGCGTAGTCAATAAAGCAGAAGGAGATGTTTTTCTTGCTCCTTGGAAGAAAAGCTGTGACAAAATTAAACAGCATATTAAAAACCGGAGACATTACTTTGCCAACAAAGGTCCATCTCGTCAAGGCTATGGCTTGGTCATGTATGGATGTGAGAGTTGGACTGTAAAGAAAGCTGAGCACCGAAGAATTGATGCTTTTGAGCTGTGGTGTTGGAGGAGACTCTTGAGAGTCCCTTAGACTGAAAGGAGATCCAACCAGTCAATCCTAAATGAAATCAGTCCTGAATATTCATTGGAAGGACTGATGTTGAAGCTGAAGCTCCAATACTTTGACCACCTGATGCAAACAACTGACTCATTGGAAAAGACTCTGTTGCTGGGAAAGATTGAAGGCAGGAGGAGAAGGGGACGACAGAGGATGAGATGGTTGGATGGCATCACCGACTCAATGGACATGAGTTTGAGCAAACTCCAGGAGTTGGTGTTGGACAAGGAAGCTTGGCGTGCTGCAGTCCATGGGGTCGCAAAGAGTAGGACATGACTGAACAACTGATCTGAACTGATATATATATATATATATATATATATTTTTTTTTTTTTTTCCTCTTCCTTTTCTTCAGACTTTTTATTGGTTAAGTCTAGCTCTGAAACTAGGTTACTTCTGGCAAGCCTCTGGAATTTCATACAGAGCTTATTTTAGCCTGTTGAGACTATAAAATTGGACTTCTGTCTTGTGAGAACTGCCATTCCCAAATAGAATTTTTAGAAGTTTTATTTTGGGTCAGATGCAAAAAAAAAAAAAAAGTCTAAGGACAGCTTGTCTGTTGGCACCAATTCTGGTTTAATACTGAAGGAGAATCACAAACATATATTTTTAATGGAATAGATGCTATAGGTCATCTAATCACTCTATTAATGGATTGATCCTTTATTTTCTACCCTGTGCTAAATACTGTTCTCCCTCTTCATTATATAAAAATAATTGTGCCACCATCACTCTTGCAAGTAAATAAAACTCATAGTAGAAGTGTCATGTGAATAAATAGTCACACAACCATGTATATGTGCCCTTTTGTACAACAATGAAGGGAATCCTTATCTATAATGTTTGGATGAGTCAAATAAGACTTCACAGGTATATGTCTTGACAGATGGTTCTATCAGGTTAATAGTATAATATAGAAAATAGGATATATAGCATACTATCCTATTTTAAAGATGATGCCAAGAAAATCATCTTGTAAAGGCAAGATGAAAATATCACTGGTGTTAAGAAGTTCATTTCAGTTCAGTCACTCAGTCATGTCCGACTGTTCATGACCCCATGAACTGCAACACCCCAGGCCTCCCTGTCCATCACCAACTCCCAGAGTTTACCCAAACTCATGTCCATTGAGTCAGTGATGCCATCCAACCATCTCATCCTCTATGGTCCTCTTCTCCTCCTGTCCTCAATCTTTCCCAGCATCAGGGTCTTTTCAAATGACTCAGCTCTTCCCATCAGGTGGCCAAAGTATTGGAGTTTCAGCTTCAACATCAGTCCTTCCAATGAACACCCAGGACTGATCTCCTTTAGGATGGACTGGTTGGATCTCCTTGCAGTCCAAGGGGCTCTCAAGAGTCTTCTCCAACACCACAGTTCAAAAGCATCAATTCTTCAACACTCACCTTTCTTTACAGTCCAACTCTCACATCCATACACGACTACTGGAAAAACCATAGCCTTGACTAGACGGACCTTTGTTGACAAAGTCATGTCTCTGCTTTTTAATATGTTATCTAGGTTAGTCATAACTTTCCTTCCAAGAAGTAAGTGTCTTTTAATTTCATGGCTGCAGTCACCATCTTCAGTGATTTCAGAGCCCCCCAAAATAAAGTCAGCCACTGTTTCCACTTTTTCTCCATCTATTTGCCATGAAATGATGGAACCAGATGCCATGATCTTAGTTTTCTGAAAGTTGAGCTTTAAGCCAACTTTTTCACTCTTCTCTTTCACTTTCATCAAAAGACTCTTTAGTTCTTCTTCACTTTCTGCCATAAGGGTGGTGTCATCTGCATATCTGAGGTTATTGATATTTCTTCTGGCAGTCTTGATTCCAGCTTGCACTTCCTCCAGCCCAGCATTTCTCATGATGTACTCTGCACATAAGTTAAATAAGCAGGGTGGCAATATACAGCCTTGGCATATTCCTTTTCTTATTTGGAACCAGTGTCTTGTTCCATGTCCAGTTCTAACTGTTGCTTCCTGACCTGCATACAGGTTTCTCAAGAGTCAGGTCAGGTGGTCTGATATTCCCATCCCTTTCAGAATTTTCTACAGTTTATTGTGATCCACACAGTTAAAGACTTTGGCATAGTCAATGAAGCAGAAATAGGTATTTTTCTGGAACTCTGTTGCTTTTTCCATGACCCAGTGGATGTTGGCAATTTGATCTCTGGTTCCTTAGCCTTTTCTAAAACCAGCTTGAATATCTGGAAGTTCATGATTCACGTATTGCTGAAGCCTGGCTTGGAGAATTTTGAGCATTACTTTACTAGCATGTGAGATGAGTGCAATTGTGTGGTAGTTTGAGCATTCTTTGGAATTGTCTTTCTTTGGGATTGGAATGAAAACTGACCTTTTCCCATCCTGTGGCCACTGCTGAGTTTTCCAAATTTGCTGACATATTGAGTGCAGCACTTTCACAGCATCATCTGTTAAGAAGACTTGGGTTCAAATCCCAACTCTGCCATTTATTGTTCTGTGAAAGTCCCTCAGTTGTGTCCTACTCTTTATGAACCCATGGACTGTATAGTCCATGGACTGAATTCTCCAGGCCTGAATACTGGAGTGGGTAGCTTTTCCCTTCTCCAGGGGATCTTCCCAACCCAGGGATCAAACAGAGGTCTCCTGCATTGCAGGTGGATTCTTTAGGAGCTGAGCCACAAGGGAAGCTCATTTATTGTTATACCTTGTAAATTGTGTTACATTATTATTATTAAGATGGTTTTCCCTCCCTCAGTACACTGTGTCATTTTACCTCCAGAAAGTAGAAAAATGGGGCCCAGCAGGGTGGCAATGTCGTAGGATGATTTGGGATACTATTGATGGCCTCCTCAGCTCTTTTTGGTAATGCAGATGCTGCAAAATGAATAATTGCCTTTCACCTTTCTTTTCATTCAGAATGTTTTCCGTCTTTGCCTTGATTCAATTTACTCCTGTAAGCACCTCTCCATAGCAACTCATCCTCTCATTCTCCTTGGCAGATAGTTTTTTTTTTTTTCCCCTCATATTCATTGGTAATATAAAGCATTTTGAGACCCATTCATGCAATCCTGGAAGCATACAACTTGAGAGAGCTAATTCTTACTCTTTTTCCCTGTGACACCATACATGTTGTAGTAAATTGCTTTACTGACACTACAACACTATTATTATAACTTTAAGTCTTCAAACCAGATAGAGTCCTCCAACATTTTTTCTTCTTTTTCAAACCTGTTTGGCTGTCTATGTTCTTTGCATTTCTACATGAATTTTTAAATCAGCATGTCAATTTTATGAAATAGGTCGATAATCTTGATTTGTATTACATTGACTCTCTTCCTATATTAGTCTGAGAAGAATTGACACTTTAACCTTAGTCTTCCAGTCCAAAAAGCGTGATAGATTTTCCATGTGCTTAGAATTTATCTTCTTTTAGCAATGTTTTGTAGTTTTCAGTTTGATGTCTTATGCATATAGATCAGTGGAATGAAATAGTAGTTCTAGAAACAGGTCAACATATACATGTCAATTAATTTTTTATAAAAATGTCATATTAATTCAATAGGGGAAATAGTCTTTCAAATAAATGTTTATTCAGCAACTATATTCACATGAGAAATAACTTTTTCAATTCTTAATTCACAACATATAGAAAATATTGTCTTGAATAATATACCTAAACATAAAAGATGCAATTGTAAAACTTCTACTTGCAAACCTAGGAAAAATCTGTAATCTTTCAGGATCTTATGGCAAGTAACACTTTCTGAGCCAAAACAATAAAAACTTAAGCCATATAAAAATAGTCAGAATTGGATTTCATCAGAGTTGAAAGCTTCAGCTCTTCCTAAGTCATGGTCAGGGAATAAAAGACAATCTGAAAAATGCAAGAATATATTCTCAGTCCATGTATCTGATAAAGGATTTGTATTCAGAAAAAAGAATTCTTTCAACTCAATTAGAAGATAATCCAATTAAAAAGTGGGCAAAACTTTCAGACACTTTCAGTATGTTTCTCTAAAACATACTAATGGCCAGCAATCACTGCTCATTAAAGAAAAAATGCTTGACGTTATTGGTCATCAGTTCAGTTCAGTCCAGTTGCTCAGTCAGATCTGAGTCTTTGTGACCCCATGGACTGCAACATGCCAGGCTTCCCTGTCCATCAACAACTCCTTGAGCCTACTAAAACTCCTGTCCATTGAGTCGGTGACGCCATCCAGCCATCTCATCCTCTGTCGTCCCCTTCTCCTCCCACCTCCACTCTTTTCCAGCATCAGGGTCTTTTCAAATGAGTCAGCTCTTCACATCAGATGGTCAAAGTATTGGCATTTCAGCTTCAACATCAGTCTTTTCAGTGAACACTCAGGACTGATCTCCTTTAGGATGGACTGGATAGATCTCCTTGCAGTCCAAGGGACTCTCAAGAGTCTTCTCCAACACCACAGTTCAAAAGCATCAATTCTTCTGTGTTCAGCTTTCTTTACAGTCCAACTCTTACATCCATACATGACTGCTGCTGCTGAGTCGCTTTAGTCATGTCCGACTCTGTGCGACCCCATAGACGGCAGCCCACCAGGCTCCGCCATCCCTGGGATTCTCCAGGCAAGAACACTGGAGTGGGTTGCCATTTCCTTCTCCAATGCATGAAAGTGAAAAGTGAAAGTAAAGTCACTGAGTCGTATCTGACTCTTCATGACCCCATGGACTACAACCTACCAGGCTCCTCCGTCCATGGGATTTTCCAGGCAAGAGTATTGGAGTGGGTTGCCATTGCCTTCTCTGCCATACATGACTACTGGAATAGAAATACAAATTGAAACCACAGTGAAAAAACAGTGTGTATCTATTGGAATGGGCTTCCCTGGTGATTCAGAAGGCAAAAAAGCCACCTACAATAAGAGAGACCTGGGTTCCATCCCTGACTGGGGAAATCCCTTGGAAGAGGTCATGGCAATCCACTCCAGTATTCTTGCCTGGAGAATCCCCATGGACAGGGTAGCCTGGTGAGCTACAATCCACAGGGTCACGAAGAGTCAGACAAGACTGAATGACTAAGCACATCTACTGGAGTAGCTAAAATTCTAAAAAGCCTGCCAGTACCAGTAGTGGTGAAGAAGATGTAGAATAATTGCAACTTCTGTACACCGGTTTTGCTAAGTAAAATAATAGAACTGCTCTGAAAAACTGCTTAACAGTTAATTATACACTGAGCATATGACCCTTTGATTTCACTCCTCTGTATTAATGAACACCTTCTATAGATCCCTTCTGAGTATCATTCACATTTTTTTGACTCCTTAGAACTAAAGGCAACACAATGGTAGTGTCAGACTTATTTTCACTTGCTTTCTTTGCTTCTTTTTTCTTTTCTAAAATGCATGTCCTAAAAAGAGAAAACAGCTGCTAATGGACAAATTAATGTTAACAATTAACAAAAGTCAGTGAAAATGCAAATATTTTAGGAAACTTGAGAAAATAGATTAAAACTGGTCTCATGCCATCAAAAGTGCTATGCATTTTTTAATCTCTTGGCTTTCTTTTAGAACATTTAGACAAAACTTATACATTTGTTTTGAGTTTTTCTTTTCTAACAGAAACTTGTATTTTCTGCTGAGGGGATTCTTCTTTTTCTTCCTCTTCTCCTCCTCCTCCCCCTCCTACCCCTCCCGCTCCTGCTCCCCATTGCCTTAGCCCAGTGCTCTGTCACTTAACTAGCTTTTGTAAGTGATGGATATGTTTAAGGTCTTAAAGTTGATGATGGTCTCATGGGTGTATACTTATCCCCAAACTCACTGAGTAGTATACATTCATATATACAGCTTTTTAAAATGTCAATCACAGCTCAATAAAAACAAAGCAAAAAATATAAAAATAAAAATTTTCTTTTATAAATACCTATTAAAATATTTAATTCTAAAATGATATATCGCCAGTTCCCTTCAAGGTAATATGGGATGGAAAATGAGTGGAGACAGATATAAAGCATGGTTAGTTACTAGTTGGTAATTAATGAATCTGGGTGAGGTACATAATAAATAATTCTCTCTAGTTTGTATATGTTTAAACTTTTCTATAATAAATTTACTGAGTTCTTAAAAATATATATAATGAATAGCTTCTAGTATTAAAAAAAAAAAGAACAAGAAAAAGTCTTCAAAAAAGAGAAGAAGCTTGTAAGGTAGATTTGAAGGGTATGGCCAAAGATAAGAAGAGAAGGAAGATCTGAGGGTCTCTGGGAAGACACTTGGTTTGCAGAACCAATATTTGACAGTGGCTTCAAAGCCTCGTTTTTCTTACTTGGTGGGCTCTTTAAGAGCAGAAATTGCGGGGAGAAAAAGCAAAGGGAAATGAAGTATGGTTAATTAAGGAGTTGTGAAGACCTTGCAAAAATAGCTGCTTCAGAAATTGGATTAAGCAACATGTCCTTGAAAAATGAGATCATATTCAGATGAGTATAGCCAGATGACAAGCCCTTGGTAGAGTAATTAAGAGAATGGGTTAATGACATTACAGTCAGTTAAAGTTACTTAGGAAGTGTGTAGTGAACTAGACACTGCCAAAAAGACAAACAGCAAGGATGGGTAAGCTGAACACCCACTTGCGTGTATGTGCTCGAGCACACGCACACACCCATGTGACTTCTTCTTTAGTTCTCTACAAGACAATTGATGTCGTCAAATCATCTGTACTTTATTTAGTCTCTAGTTTGATGAGATCCCTTGAGGATCAAGTTCAGTAACAAAAACAGGCCTTTCTTCTCTATTATACACCTTTTCTTAAATTTTTGCTTTTTTTAATCAAAACTGGAAATCAATGCACCCTCAACTACTGTGTGAAAGAATTTAAGTATTTTAGAAACAAACTTTGGTAAGATGAAATGAGTTTTAAATTCATCTTTTCATTTTTTCAAAGCAAAAGTTATTGATCTCAATATTGAATTTCTTTTCCTTGCATGTATACAGTGGAATATTTTTCTGAGCTTGAATCCCAGCTGCTGTTCAATGTCACTTACCAATATGTAGCATGATTTTGAAGGGCTTGATCTTATTTTATAATCTCATGTATCATATATGACGAGTTTTTGTCAGTGTGGGAGAAGTTGGCAAGGAGGAATTGGGGAGGAAATGAGAGAGGCAGGAGAAAGTGAATGATGGTGAAGAGGACATAGGATCCATCATATGCTAAAAATGTGATTCTAGCCAGGAGTTCTCAGTGTGTTTTTTTCGATGTATAAGCTAGCTCAGTAAGGTATTTAGGATTTGAATATCATCATTCCCATTTCACAGATGAATAAAATGATTTCAGAGTTGTACATCCATTATCATGTACAGTAATAGTGAAAGTCAAAATTTGAAATCAAGTCTGTCACTTTGAATTCACCCTCTCAGCCTGCTTTTATCAAAATTAAATAAGCTCTTTTTATTATAAACATATTTGCTCAATAATAAAAATGCATAATTAATCAGGTTAACAATATGAATAATCTACAAAGATTCCACTTTCTCCTGCTACTTCTATGAGATTTCAAGTCCTGATTTATGAAATGAAGTGATTTTTACAGTCCCTTTAAACAGTCCCACTGTATAATGCATGCGTATGTGCTAAGTCATTTCAGTCATGTCTTCCTCTTTGAGGCCCTATGGGTGATAACCCACTAGGCTCCTCTGTCCCTGGGATTCTCTGGGCAAGAATACTGAAGTGGGGTATCATGCCCTCCTCCAGGAGATTTATTTTCTGGACCCAGGGATCAAACCTGTGCCTCTTATATCTGCCTGCATTGGCAGGTGCTTGCTTTATAACTAGTGCCACCCGGAAAGCACAGTTTTATAATATATGACTCCAAAATTTTGTAGAAAAAAATCTGGATGTTATTTTGTGTACCTAGTACATCTACAGGAATTAATCATAGCTTTTTGCCACCTAAGATATAATCAAGCAAACTTTATGAAGCACTGTAATATTCCAGGCTATCTACCACTTCCTGTAATATACTGGAATATAAAGACAAAAGTCATTCCCATTACCTTTTACAAGTTCATAGAAAGTTACATTGAGAAGAAGAAAAACAAAAGCAAATAAAGAAGCAAGTATAATGTCATGGGAGCTCAGAGAAACAGTGATGGTACCTACCTCCAATTACCTTCAGGTTGCCATTAAAATTAAATGCTTTAAATATTTAAATATTTTGTTATAGAACATCTTTGAAATCCAATGTGTGTTTTATATTTACAATAATCTCCATTCAAATTGGCCCCATTTCAAATACTCAGTATCTATATGTGTCTATCAGACTGGACTGCACTACAAAACTCTGGAATTTTACAATTATATTTGCTGTAATGGAATAGAGAAACTCTATTATGGAAAAGGTGTGATTATTTTTCCATAGTGATAAACAAAATTATGTCACATTCCCATTTGTTTCTTGAGTTAAGAGTTAGATTTTTTTCCTATTTTAATAATAACCAGGTGATTGTTATTGGAACTGTGCTTCCAAACTCATGTATGAACAACAAGAGACTGTATTATGGTCAAATGTTAAAGAAAGCCTAGCTATAGGAGTCACTAATGTATCTTCTGATATGGTTATCTTTGAGTTCTATTCCATTAGGCACAGTGATAAATTTGATAACCAGATGATGGAGCAAATTTTTAAAAAATGAATCCCACACGTTATTGTCAGCTCATTTCCTTTATTTCTCCTCATTTGGTGTCTCCAAGTGAGGAGTAATATGTTGAGATATTTTCATAGATCCAACCAAAACTTTCAAGCCAGCAACAGTTCCAACAAGGTTGTAGTACAGTGCTAACACATAATATACAGCAATTGTCTGGTAACCTTCCCAACATCACCTATCAAAATCTCACACACTAGTATTTCATTATTACATTATTTGAAAGAATATGGTATTTTTCCATTATTATTACTATTATAGCAACATGATGACATATACAGTTTAGGACTGTTATCCTTTGCATAAACTGTACACCACACGTAGGAATAAATTTCCTTCTCTCTGGCTTATTTTCCAAATGCACCCTGCAGATCTTCACTTGTATGCCTGACCCATTCAGTTGAATCTCCTGTTGCTAACTGATGAATTTTCAGGCCCAAATATCTATTTTTCTTTCCTTCTTAAATTTAAAACCAACTAGAGAACAAATCAAATGAGGATGGACCCCTCATGGTGGTGTTGGAGCCCTTAATAGAAGGAGAATCGGAGAGCTTGGTCTCTCTCTGCCATGTGAGGACATAGGAAGAAGGTAGCCATTATCAAGCTACAAAGAGCCCTTTCTACAGGGAAATTAATCTCACTGCACTTCAATCTCAGATGTCCCTGCCACCAGAACTGTGAGAAACAAATTCTTGTGGTTTAAACCACCCAATCTATTCTGTTTTGTTATGGTAGCCTGTGTTGACTAACGTGTGGAAAATCCTGAAAGAGATGGAAATACCAGAACACCTGACCTGCCTCTTGAGAAATCTGTATGCAGGTCAGGAAGCAACCGTTAGAACTGGACATGGAACAAGACAATAGTTCTAAATAAGAAAAGGAGTACATCAAGGCTGTTTATCGTCACCCTGCTTATTTAACTTATATGCAGAATACATCATGAGAAACACTGTGCTGGATGAAGCACAAGCTGGAATCAAGATTGCCAGGAAAAATATCAATAACCTCAGATATGCAGATGGCACCACCCTTATGGCAGAAAGTGAAGAAGAAATAAAGAGCCTCTTGATGAAAGTGAAAGAGGAGAGTGAAAAAGTAAACTGGAGCCCATTATACAGAGTGAAGTAAGCCAGAAAGATAAAGAACATTACAGCATACTAACACTTATATATGGAATTTAGAAAGATGGTAACGATAACCCTATATGCAAAACAGAAAAAGAGACACAGAAATACAGAACAGACTTTTGAACTCTGTGGGAGAAGGTGAGGGTGGGATGTTTCAAAAGAACAGCATGTATATTATCTATGGTGAAACAGATCACCAGCCCAGGAGGGATGCATGAGACAAGTGCTCGGGCCTGGTGCACTGGGAAGACCCAGAGGAATCGGGTGGAGAGGGAGGTGGGAGGGGGGATCGGAATGGGGAATACGTGTAACTCTATGGCTGATTCATATCAATGTATGACAAAGCCCACTGAAATGTTGTGAAGTAATTAGCCTCCAACTAAAAAAAAAAAAAAAAAACAAAACCTTAACTTTCATAAAACTAAGATCATGGCATCCAGTCCCACCACTTCATGGCAAATAGATGGAGAAACAATGGAAACAGAGGCAGACTTTATTTTTGGGGCTCCAAAAATCACTGAAGATGGTGACTGCAGCCATGAAATTAAAAGACACTTACTCCTTGAAAGGAAACTTTTGACCAACCTAGACAACATATTAAAATCCAGAGATATTACTTTGTCAACAAAGGTCCATCTAGTTAAGGCTATGATTTTTCCAATAGTTATATATGGATGTGAGAGTTGGACTCTAAAGAAAGCTGAGCGCCGAAGAATTGATGCTTTTGAAGTATGATGTTGGAGAAAACTCTTGAGAGTCCCTTGGGCTGCAAGGATATCCAACCAGTCCATCCTAAAGGAAATCAGTCCTGAATATTCACTGGAAGGACTGATGTTGAAGCTGAAACTCCAATACTTTGACCACCTGATGAGAAGAACTGACTCATTAGAAAAGACCCTGATGTTGGGAAAGATTGAAGGTAAGAGGAAGAGAAGGGGATGACAGAGGATGAGACGATTGGATGGCATCATTGACTCAATGGGAATGAGTTTGAGTTAACTCCAGGAGCTGGTGATGGACAGGGAGGCCTGGCATGCTGCAGTCCATGGGGTCGCAAAGAGTCAGACACGATTGAGCAACTGAACTAAACTGTTGACTAATATGTCTTGTATCTATCCCCCAACCCTTCTCTGAATCTCAGTTTCATCATATATAAGGTGGGTATCAGACACTCCATCCCAGCTTCCTTGTTGGATTGTATGGAGGAACTGAGAAACAAATAAGATCATGTCCTAAAAATTGCTTTACAGCCTGTGTGTGTGTATGTATGCTCAGTTGCTAAGTTGTGTCTGACTCTATGACCCCATGGGCTGTAGCCCACCAGGCTCTTCTGTCCATGGAATTCTCCAGGCAAGAATACTGGAGTGGGTTGCCATTTCCTTCTCCAGGACATCTTCCTGACCCAGGGATTGGCCCCTTGTCTCCTGCACTGCAGGCAGATTTTTTTTTTTACTGCTGAACCACTTGGGAAGCTCCTTTGCAACCTGTACAAAAGCTATAAAAGTCAGTAAAAAGACTGACTGCCAATAGCGTTTCAGTGTCTCTTGTTTCTCCTCTGTAGAATTTCCATCTTTCCAGGCTTGGGCATCTGCTCAGTCTGTGGTCACTCCTTATTAAGGAGTGCTAGTGACATTAAGGTAACTGTTCTGCCCGTAGTCCGGATCCCCGGTAGGGAAAGAAGACTCCTCGAGACAATGCAACTTGCAATAGGGGAATTTATTACTGACTCGAGCCAGGGCCTCCCGCCCTCACCAAGGGTGTGAGGATGAAAAGGCCCCGAGCCCCAGTTCTCTCGGGTATTTATTGGGTACAATCGGGTAGTTGGCGCAAGTGGATTGGTTACACAGTTGCAAGGCAATTTTTGTTGGCCCAATCCTTGTGGGCTTTCAGCTTTCCCCTGATAGGTTCCCTTTTTTTTGCTAGGCACATGTTGATTGGCTGGCTCTAGGTGGCCTGATAATTATGTCACTCCGGGAAACCAGGCCTACTCCTAATCTAGGCTGCCTGTCATGGCGTTAGCCGTGACAGCCTCACAGTAACATGATCAGCGATCACGGCATAGATTAAAAAGCGGCAGTAGCTCTACTGGGAAGTATTCTTGCCAAGCACTGTTGTTTAAACTGAATTAGCATCCCATGAGCAGGAGGAGCACAGCAGAGATTCCGCACAGGCCATCCATCAGTGGACACTATCAGCGGACCTCGGTTAGAAACAGCCTTGTACTGATGGCCCTGTGTGACCTTGGCCAGATCACTTAGCCTCTCTGAACTTGACTAGTAAAAGCTGCT
Organism: Cervus canadensis; assembly: GCF_019320065.1. Classification (NCBI taxonomy): domain Eukaryota; kingdom Metazoa; phylum Chordata; class Mammalia; order Artiodactyla; family Cervidae; genus Cervus; species Cervus canadensis. The sequence continues at coordinate 5,099,920 of NC_057397.1, read as the reverse complement.
AAATTGTATTAATAGGAGCTCTTATCTTACAAACCTAGTGTGGACTAAAAATCCTCCAAAGTCCTGACAATTCCTTTGTTCAGAGTGAGGTCCAGGAATAATATGCTGATGGGAGGAAGCGGAGGAGTCAGCAGTGCCTGGGGTGAGCTCTGGATCCAATGTGCGTGGATGCACATCCTTGGCTGCATCATTCAACCACATCATTGAACAGATACTATACATTACTTGTGGTGCTGGGGATATGATATACAAAACATACAAAGTTCTTATCCTCATGAGGAGCAAACAGAGAATAAATATATCAAATATTCTGTACAATCAGATGCAACAAGTACTATGGAAGAAAATAAAGAGATGATGAAAAATACAGAAGTTAGGTGTGAAAAGAAACCCCTGTGGATTGAAGGCAAAAAAGTATTCTAAGGAAGGAAATCACCAACTTGACAGGTGTGAGTTTGAGCAAGCTCTGGGAGTTGGTGATGGACAGGGAAGCTGGCGTGCTGCAGTCCATGGGGTCACAAAGAGTCAGACATGTCGGAATGACTGAACTGAACTGAAGAAAGGAAAAGTCAGTGAAGAAGCTCCAGCAGAAAAGAACATGATGTTTATGAAGAAAAACAGGAAAACTGGTGTGGCTGGAGCAGATGTATGAGGGAGGTTGTGCCAGGAAATAAGAAAGGTAAGGCAATCAACTTCATCAGTTTTGGAAAGCTTATTATACATTTTAAATTTATTTCTGCAGAATCCAGTATGTTACACCTAATGGCCTGGGGTTTTGTCAGGATACCATAAAATACTGTATGTGAAAGCACACTGCATCTTGAAATTGTAGGAGATCTTCTAAACGGTGAGGAATCAGCTGAGCATGCCTCCTGGATCCAGTTCCATTCTTTCCTGCTGAATAAACCACCAGCTACTATTCTGCTTGTTATTGCTGTTATTCAGTAGCTAAGTCTTGTCTGACTCTTTGTGACCCCATGGACTGTAGCCCACCAGCTTCTTCTGTCCATGGGATTTTCTGCAAGAATATGGAGTGGGTTGCCACTTCCTTCTACAGACTCTTCTACTACTATGACTTAGAGTCTCAAACATCTTGAAAGAGTGATGCACATTCTCTGAATTAACTCAAAAGTTCAGCTGAATTCTTAAATGAGAAAATAGACACAAAGCTTTTAGAAGAGTTCCAACATTGTCAGTTTTAGCTACTGTTGTTATATTCTCATTACTCTTGTAAGCTGATCAGAAAACATATAAAAGGACTTTGCAAAATCCTTGTTTGAACTTTCTCCTTAAAGAGATGAGTGGACACTTGCCTCCATATTTCTTCTTCTCAGTGATATAACCAGAAAGGAGAAAGACACTCACAAATTAGTTGCAAATACATTTCTAATAAAGGATGAGAACTTCAAGAAATTATTTTCTATGGAACCCCAATATTTTTTAATAAATATGAGTAAGGTTGATCCTTAAGGTGAGGGTAAAAAGTGAATAAGGATGGTGGGAGAGTACTAGTTTTACATATATATATATATATATATATATATATATATATATATGTATGTATGTATATGTATATATACACACACACACACACATATATATATGCATACACACACAAACAAACACACACACACACACACACACATATATATATATATATATATGGGATGGAATGGATGAATTTAACTCAAATGACCATTATATCTGCTATTGTGGGCAAGAATCCCTTAGAAGAAATGGAGTGGCCATCATAGTCAACAAAAGAGTCTGAAAAGGAGTACTTGGATGCATTCTCAAAAACAACAGAATGATCTCTGTTCATTTCCAAGACAAACCATTCTATATCATGGTAATCCAAGTATATGCCCCAACCAGTAATGCTGAAGAAGCTGAAGTTGAACGGTTCTATGAAGACATATAAGACCGTCTAGAACTAACACCCCAAAAAGATGTCCTTTTCATTGTAGGGGATTGGAAAGGAAAAGTAGGAAGTCAAGAGATACATGGAGTAACAGGCAAATTTGGCCTTGGAGTAGAAAACGAAGCCAGACAAAGTCTAACAGAGTTTTGCCAAGAGGACACACTGGCCATAGCAAACACCCTCTTCCAGCAACACAAGAGAAGACTCTACACATGGACATCACCAGATGGTCAATACTGAAATCAGACTGATTATATTCTTTGCAGCTAAAGATGGAGAAGCTCTATACAGTCAGCACAAACAAGACTGGGAGCTGACTGTGGCTCAGATCATGAACTCCTTATTGCCAAATTCAGACTTAGACTGAAAAAAGTAGGGAAAACCACTAGGCCATTCAGGTATGACCTAAATCAAATGCCTATGACTATACAGTGGAAGTAACAAATAGATTCAAGGGATTAGCTCTCGTAGACAGAGCACCTGAAGAACTATAGACGGAGGTTCGTGATATTGTAAGGAGGCAGGGGTCAAGACCATCCCCAAGAAAAGAAATGTAGAAAAGCAAAATGGTTGTCTGAGGAGGCCTTACAAATAGTGGTAAAAAGAAAAGTGAAAGGCAAAGGAGAAAAGGAAAGATATCCCTATTTGAATGCAGAGTTCCAAAGAATAGCAAGGAGAGATAGGAAAGCCTTCCTCAGTGATCAATGCAAAGAAATAGAGGAAAACAATAGAATGGGCAAGACTAGAGATCTCTTCAAGAAAATTAGAGATACCAAGGGAACATTTCATGCAAAGATGGGCACAATAAAGGACAGAAATGGGATGGACCTAACAGAAGCAGAAGATATTAAGACGAGGTGGCAAGAATACACAGAAGAACTATATACAAAATATCTTTATGACCCAGATAATCATGATGGTGTGATCACTCACTTACCTAGAGCCAGACATCCTGGAATGTGAAATCAAGTGGGCCTAAGGAAGGATCATTGTGAACAAAGCTAGTGGAGGTGATGGAATTCCAGTTGAGCTATTTCAAATCCTAAAAGATGATACTGTGAAAGTTCTGCACTCAATATGCCAGCAAATTTGGAAAACCCAGCATTGGCACAGCACTGGAAAAGGACAGTTTTCATTCCAATCCCAAAGAAAGGCAATGCCAAAAAAGGGCTCAAACTGCCACACAATTGCACTCATCTCACACGCTAGCAAAATAATTCTCAAAACTCTCCAAGCCAGGCTTCAACAGTACGTGAACCATGAACTTCCAGATGTTGAAGCTGGATTTAGAAAAGGCAGAGGAACCAGAGATCAAATTGCCAACATCCATTGGATCATCAAAAAAGCAAGAGAGTTCCAGAAAATCATCTACATTTGCTTTATTGACTACGCCAAAGCCTTTGACTGTGTGAATCAAAACAAACTGTGGAAAATTATTAAAAAGACAGGAATACTGGACCACCTGACCTGCCTCTTGAGAAATCTGTATACAGGTGAGGAAGCAACAGTTAGAACTGGACATGGAACAGCAGACTGGTTCCAAATAGGGAAAGGAGTACATCAAGGCTGTATATTGTCACCCTGCTTATTTAACTTATATGCAGAGTACATCATGAGAAAAGCTGTGCTGGATGAAGCACAAGCTGGAATCAAGATTGCCAGCAGAAATATCAATAACCTCAGACATGTAGATGACACCACCTTTATGGCAGAAAGTGAAGAAGAACTAAAGAGTCTTTTGATGAAAGTGAAAGAGGAGAGTGAAAAAGTTGGCTTAAAACTCAACTTTCAGAAAACTAAGATCATGGCATCTGGTCCCATCACTTCATGGCAAATAGATGGGGAAAAAATGGAAACAGAGATTTTATTTTGGGGGGCTCCAAAATAGCTGCAGATGTTGACTGCAGCCATGAAATTAAAAGACGCTTGCTCCTTGGGAGAAAATCTATGACCAATCTAGACAGCATATTAAAATTCAGAGACATTACTTTGCCATCAAAGTTTTGTCTAGTCAAAGCTATGGTTTTTCCAGTAGTCACATATAGATGTGACATTTGGACTCTAAATAAAACTGATTGCTGAAGAATTGAGGCTTTTGAACTGTGGTGTTGAAGAAGACTCTTGAGAGTCTCTTGGACAGCATGGAGATCCAACCAGTCCATCCTAAATGAAATCAGTCCTGACTATTCATTCATGCTGAAGCTGAAACGCTAATACTTTGGCCACCTGATGAGAACAATGACTCATTGGAAATGACCCTGATGCTGGGAAACATTGAAGGCAGGAGGAGAAGAGAAAGACAGAGCATGAAATGGTTGAATGGCATCACCAACTCTATGGACACTAGTTTGAGTAAGCTCTGGGAACTGCTGATGGACAGGGAAGCCTGGTGTGCTGCAGTTCATGGGTTCACAAAGAATCAGATACATTGGATGATTGAACTGATCAGACAGATACATATACACATATATATGCATATATATAATAATATATATGCACACATAATTATTAGCATTTTTCACAGTGTTCAATTGAAGTATAGTTGACTTAAAATGTTATATTAATTTCAGGTGTATAGCAGAGCAATTCAAGATCTTTATATATTGCCCCCATACAAAAAAATTATTATAAAATGTTGACTGTATTCCCTGTGCTGTATGTCAAGTCCCTGTGGTATATTTAGTTTAAAAATGTTAGTTTGCACCTCTTAATCCGCCTCAGCCATATCAACTCTCTGGCAACTGATAGTTTATTCTGTATCTATGATTTTGTTTTTGTTTTGTTATATTGTTCATTGATTTTGTTTTTTAGACTCCCCATGTAAGTGAAACATATGGTATTTGTCTTCTTTTGTCTGACTTATTCCTCTAGGCATAATACCTCCAAGTCAATTCATGCTGTTGCAAATAGCAAGATTTCATTCTTTTTATAGTTAGGAAATATTCCACTTTGCATGTGCACACACATACATATTATACCATACTTTTTTTCCATTCACCTGTTGATGGATGCTTAATTTGGTCTCATATCTTAACTATTTTGAACAATGCTGCTGTGAACATTGGAGTGCATATTCCTTTCAAATTAAAGTTTTTATTTTCTTTACAGAAATACCCAGGAGTAGAATTGCTAGATTAAATGGTTGCTTCATTTTTAATTTTTTGAGGAAACTCTTTACTGTTTTCCATAGTGACTATAACACTTTAAGGCCCACTAACAGTATACTAGGGTTTCCTTTTCTCTTTATTGTCTTTTTGGCAATAGCAATTCTGGCAGGTGTGAGGTGAGACCTCATTGTGATTTTGACTTGTATTTCCCTGATGATTAGTGATGCTGAACATCTTTTCATGTGCTATTGCATGTCTATATATATTCTTTGGAAAAATGCCTATTCAGGGTCTCTGTTCATTTTTAAGTAAGATTTGTTTTTTTGTTTTTTGTTTTTTTTTTATTAGTTGGAGGCTAATTACTTCACAACATTTCAGTGGGTTTTGTCATACATTGATATGAATCAGCCATAGATTTACATGTATTCCCCATCCCGATCCCCCCTCCCACCTCCCTCTCCACCCGATTCCTCTGGGTCTTCCCAGTGCACCAGGCCCAAGCACTTGTCTCATGCATCCCACCTGGGCTGGTGATCTGTTTCACCATAGATAGTATACATGCTGTTCTTTTGAAACATCCCACCCTCACCTTCTCCCACAGAGTTCAAAAGTCTGTTCTGTATTTCTGTGTCTCTTTTTCTGTTTTGCATATAGGGTTATCGTTACCATCTTTCTAAATTCCATATATAAGTGTTAGTATGCTGTAATGTTCTTTATCTTTCTGGCTTACTTCACTCTGTATAATGGGCTCCAGTTTCATCCATCTCATTAGGACTGATTCAAATGAATTCTTTTTAACGGCTGAGTAATATTCCATGGTGTATATGTACCACAGCTTCCTTATCCATTCATCTGCTGATGGGCATCTAGGTTGCTTCCATGTCCTGGCTATTATAAACAGTGCTGCGATGAACATTGGGGTGCACGTGTCTCTTTCAGATCTGGTTTCCTCAGTGTGTATGCCCAGAAGTGGGATTGCTGGGTCATATGGCAGTTCTATTTCCAGTTTTTTAAGAAATCTTATTAGTCCTTTATGTATTTATGTATTTTTTAATGTACTTAGTTGTATTAGTCCTTTATGTATTTAAGCCCTTATCAGACATACTGTTTACAGATAACTTCTACCATTCAGTAGGTTGCCTTTTCATTTTGTTGATGATTCATTTTGCTATGCAGAAAAAAAAAAAAAGAAATATATTCTGTGTTCAAGTATAGGAAAAAAATAATATTGTTAAAATGCCCATGCTACCCAAAGAAAGAGAAGGAAATGGCAACCCACTCCAGTATGCTTGCCTGGAAAATTCCATGGATGGAGGAGCCTGATGAGCAGGCTACTGTCCATGGGGTCACAAAGAGTCAGACACAACTAAGCGACTTCACTCTCACCCAAAGAAATCTATAGATTCATTAAAATTACTATCCAAATATTTATCATTTTTTCCCCACAGAACTAGAACAAATAGTCCTAAAATTTTATCAACCACAAAAGACCCCAAACAGCTAAAGCAATCATGAGGGAAAAAAGAACAAAGGTATAGATATAATGCTACTTGACTTCAAACTATGCAATAAAGCTATAGTAATCAAAAGAGCATGGTACTGGTACAAAAACAGACACATAGAACAAAGGAATAGCATAGAAAGCATAGAAATAAACCCATGCACAAATGGTCAACTAATCCACAACAAAAAAGGCAAGAATGTAAAATGTGAAAAAGACAATCTCTTCAATAAGTGAGGTTGGGAAAACCAGACAGCTACATGTTAAAAAATGGAAGGTCAACCATTTCATACATCATATGCAAAAATAAACTCAAAATGGATTGAAGCTTAAACTTAAGACTTGAAATTGTAAAATCTCCTAGGAGAAAGTATAGGCAGGATGCTCTTTGACCTCATTCTCAGCAATATTTTGGTGGGGGGATGTGTCTCCTCAGTCAAAAATAACAAAAGCAAAAATAAATAAATGGGACCACAATTGGTTTTTTATCTAAAAATAAACTTTTATAATTCCATCAATATGATTCTCTGAAAAAATGAAAACACATTGTATTGATGTCTTAGTCTTCACCATCAATATTTCTTTTTCATGTATTTGAAAGTATATTTTATCCATAAAAAGAAATCTGAAAGGTTACTTTGGTTTTAAAAATTAATATTTAAAGTGTTAATATTGTAAAGTTAACTCAGTTCTTATGCTTTTGAATTTACAAATTTAATTTACAAATCATTTTATGTTCTACTTATAAATATAGAAAATACTAGCAAAACTTTAAAGTCAGCCTTTACACCTTACTGTCCATTAAACATTTTAAACATTATAAATTTAATGTGCTCATTTTTATTTTAAAGTATTTCAATTCTCTAGTAAGCTAAGCTTCCCAAGCACTTAACCAACTTCTATAAATTTAATAAATCAAAATTATAAGATATCCTAATACTTTTCACAGATGTAGTAAAATTTTCCTAGACTATTCAACTTAGAATGACAAGCAAAATCAAATTTTCAATTCCACATTTTAAGTTGAAATCGATTTAATCTACTAGGTACTCTACAATGTCAAATTATACTTTAATATGCCAACTTCTTCTGTTACAAATGATTAAAATGTCAAATAAGCTCAGATTATTTTCAAACTTAACATGAAAATATTAACACCATGAGTTATAATTCACTTCATCATTTTCCAGAATTAAGTCTATTATTCCCTGCAGTTAAACCACTCACTCACACTTCAGTTCATTCGTACACCCTTCATTCAGTATGTCTGTAAACTCTGCCCTTTCCAGGCTAGTCTGAAAATGCAAATATTGGGTAGGGACAGTATTTTAAGGTCAATCACACTTTATTTTTTCTTGATCTGAGGGAGCTAAGGTGGAGAGAAAATCTTTGGACTTCTCCAAAAGTTAACAAAAGTGTTCCATATGAATAAGCCGAGTGTTCAAAGACCAACTGTGCTTAATCAGGGGGCTGCTGGCTTTGTTTGAGGGAGAAGTAATCTTTCCAGGCTGTGTGTAACATAGTAGGAACACACGCCCTCTCTCTGAGCTTAGTCTCCCATTTATCCAACCACCTCCTCTGTGACCCACATTGCTGAAAAGAAAAAAAGAAAAATGTTTCCTGAGGGGTCCAAGTGTGTGTGTATGTGTGTGTGCACTTGGTTGTGTATGACTCTTTGTGACCCCATGGATTACAGCCCGCCACGCTCCTCTGTCCATGGGATTTTCCAGGCAAGAATACTGGAGTGAGTTGCCATTTTCTTCTCCAGGGGATCTTCCCTACCCAGGGATTGAACCTGTGTCTCTTATGTCTCCTGCACTGGCAGGTGGGTTCTTTACCAACTGGGAAGCCCCGAAGGGTCCCTGTAGTGTTGCTGCTGCTTGGAAACCTGTGCATTTTACTTAAAATCCACCCCATCCCAAAGCTCTCTGTCTGTTATTGCACCAGTTTAACGAGTGCTTGAGGCTAGAAGGGGAAGAGTGATTGTTGCAGGAAGGGTTGCTGTGATTTGGAGGTACAATCTGAGCAAAGGCAGAAAGAGGAAAACTTGAACACTAGATTCCCAGCTAGAATCACAGTCAGGCAGCATCAATTCCTTAAATTCATTAGGAAGGGTGAACATGCATTTAATGTTATTTACATAGCAAAGGAGAAACAGGTGCAACCAACGTGCACGGTTAAAACAAATTTAGTAAAAAATGTCTGAATGAAAAGCTTTAGTCCTACAATGAGTACATTTCCAACCATTTGGAAAACTATTTTCTGAGTATTTCAAACAGCCTAAGTTTTGCTATACATTATTACAGAAAGCGTCAAATCCATTTTCTTTAAATGGAAACATTTCCAGAAAAGTTAGGTGATTTTTTTGCCAACATCATACAACTTGTTAATATCAGAACCTCGATTAAAACTAAGTTTAACAAAAATGTCCAGAATGGAGTTTTACTCTACTGTTTTTTGAGTTAACATCTAACTTTCCATCCTTTGCCACACCATGATTATGGCTGTGATTTTTAAAAACTAAATTAAAATGGAATTTGCTATTTGTCTTATTTGTTTCATGACTTGTTTAACTTTCATTTAAAAATGATCATCTGAATCAAGTTTTATCTTTCAAGGACCACATGACCTGAGGACCATTTTGGACTTGGCTATTTTTGCCACATCCTTAGTGCTCTCTAATTAGCCAGATTGTTCTCTTTTCTTTTAAGGCCTACTTTTTTTTAAAGCATTCTAATTTTTTAAAAGCAGCTTTGTATTCTTCCCCATTAAGTCAGTCTGCCTTCTTGTTGGCTGGTTTTACTGTTTGCTCCAATTTCTTTTCTCTCAAGTGAAGAGCTTCAAAACTTTATTTCTTTTAACGATGCCCTATACATCTTAATGGGTATGCATTTTGTTTCATTTGCTTTCCCACTCTTTTATTCTTAGTATAAATTTTTCTAACCTACAAATAAATGCGGGTATAAAAAAAATAAGAACAAACAAAAAATTTAGTAGTATTCTGAGACCGTCTGTTTAATTTCGGCATCAGGATTCTTTTTTCATGTAGTTATCTTGTTTGCTAGTGAAATATGTAATTACTATAAATCTATCATATTTCCAAACAATTTGTTTCATTTTATTTTGGGAATCTGGGAGGCCTCTTCCTAGAACATTTTCCTGTTCAATCTTACAATAACCTGATCTAGTGGACATCATTAATATTATCAGGGAGTTAAGCATCACTAGGTGGCAGAACCAAAGACCACATACATTTCTCACGCCCTCCTCCAAAACGTTCTGGTGGTCATATCTATCTCCAGTCTTTTCAGAAGACCATAATTACGATTGAGAGTCAATAAAGAAAGCATTCTTTTTTAACGGATATTATCTACCTAATAAAGGTCAGTTGCTTGAAGTCAGGTTTTTTTTTTTCCTCTCATCTTGAATATTTGTGATATAAGGATTCCAGAAGCATACCAAGCAATCCTGGGTATTCTTAATAAAATAAACTGCACATTTGGTCACCTTTTCACAATACCTAAAAACCACCATCATGAATTGTAATAACTGAAGTACTATGTTTAATCCATGTGTCATCTCCACTCACTGTAATTTAAGCTCTAGGTAAGATCAGCTGACACTCCATTCAATGCCTTGTGTGAGGCTTAATGTTCTACCCAAAACTTATGCAGGTTCAGAGTCTCAGTTTCCTCCTCCTGTTAGACTGTCATTTCATGATTGTCTTCTCTATATGTTACCCCTCTTCATTCTTCCTATCACAAATTGAAAAACAAATGCCCAGAGTTGTGTTTGAGCCGAGTTGAAAGTGCTGGAGCTGCAGAGGGCTAGGTTCTCAGCATAATAAAGCCAGCGCTCTTGCATCAGCTTGCGGGAGGCAGGGACATAAAGGTGCCTGAGTCACTTCCGTCATATCAGCACTCACTGGAGCAGAGGAGCCTCTCCTCTGGTAGCCTGTGGTCACATTCATGGGTTCTAGCATTTTCCAGTTCAACAAAGAAAACAAAATTACCAGCTTGTTTTCCTCCTTTTTATTTTCTTATCTAAGAAGTGTGTTTCTTTGCTATACTGATTTTCAGATTTCATGATGCAGAATTTGGTTTGGGGAGACAAGGGCAAGACCAGATATCTTGTTTTAATTATATCACTTACACATCCACGTCTTGTCTTTCTTTCGTATGAATGTGGAGTCCCATCTGTTTTGTTAATTTTTCTACTTCTTGTGCCTAGCATGTTGCTCAGCATACAGAAAGCATTTAATAAATAATGAAAAGTATAGTTTTCAAGTCTGTTTTCTGTAAGGCAATTACATTTATACCATTTCCTAACCATGAGCACGGACAAAATCGATTAGCCCAGAGAAAGAAAACAGGAGGGCAGAGGGATCTATTATTTATTTTGTGCCCCTTAAATTTCAGGCACTCTATTAGGCATATTATATTTACCTGAATGTGTAATTTAATTCTCATAACTTCCCAACAGAGTAATTACATTTAGAAATAAGGAAACATTAGCTTAGTTACATCAGGCAAGTTCTCCAAAGTCTCATAGATAGTAAACAGCAGAGTAGAATACAAATTCAAAACTCATTTTTCCTGACTTTTAAGGTTTTTCATACTGATTTTCTAATTTGATCAACACAATACAATAGCAATATTTGATCAACCCTACAATAGCATGGGGGCTTCCCTGTTGGCTCAGTGGTAAGAGTCTGTCTGCTGATGTAGGAGACACGGGTTGGATCTCTGAGTCAGGAATATCACCTGGAGGAGGAACTGGCAACCCACTCCAGGACTCTTGCCTGGGAAATCCCGTGGACAGAGGAGCCTGGCAGGCTGCAGTCCATGGGGTCACAGAGAGTCAGACACAGCTTCGTGACTAAATAGCAAGAAAAATAGCGCATATCCATTTGCTGACAAAGAAGCTGAGACCAGGAGAGGAGAAATAACGTCTCCATAGTGGCGTGGCTGTGTGTCCTTGAATACAGTTTCTCTGATGGTATGTTAGAGCCCTCTTCCTCAGATTGTGGCAGATATTCAACATCAGCCACACATGGTAGCTGAATGCAAACACCATGTCTGAGGGGCCACTCCAGGAAGACGGGGAATTGTACTAGTAGCTTGTCACTCAAGAGCCAAATGAGGTCTCTGGATGGTGTGATTCCAGTGAAGATGACGTGGAACCCAGATCACATATGACAAGAATTTCAAGTTAACACATCAGCCTAAAATCTGTTCACTATAATCATTGGTACTGATCTCCTTAGAATATTACTAATATAAACTTCAGAGGCCCAGGGAAGAGAAGACACATTAGAATTTAAGGTTGGGAAAATCTTGGCACATGGTTTGAGGACAGGACACAATTTATCACAAAAATTATGATTTCCCTTTGCTTCTTCTCCATCTAAAATGAAACAAAGGCTGATGGAAGATGCTCTTGGCACTCTATTAATGGATGCTAATTAAATTCTTGCTTTGGACAAAAGAAAACAGATGAAGAAGGCAGAACACAATAGAACCTCACAGATGGACTCCTGGAATAAGCAAGGTGGGCTGGAGAGGGCTTTGGTGATTAAGACACAACACTGTGGAACTTTTAGCAGCTGAAGCTATTCTGTTCTTCATCTCGACACACAGTATGAAAGTAATTATTCATATGTAAGTTGCATGATTTTTTTTTCTCTATCCTTAAAAATATGGGCTTATTCACTGTAAATATAAACCCTTAACAAATGAATCCAACTGAATGTTACTCTGAGGCTTCTTCTTTTTTTTTTTTTTTTAATTTTCTCCTCTCTTTTTTGTTTTCTGTGTTTAATGGCACTCTCCTTTTAGATGTGACTTTGCAAATTAGAAAGCATGTAACATCTGGAACTGCTTAAAATCAATTTCTTTTCTCCTTTATTTTTTTCTGTTCTATAACTAAAAATGGACTTTCCAATTCACATCATGCTTTTCTCCCTCTCTCTCCTTTCTAAAATTAAGAAATAAATAAATGCCATCTGGTCTACCAGCTCAGTTGCCAATTTCAAGCCTGAGGCAATCCAAAACTGCCAGATAGTCAATGCAGAAAATATGGTTTCCAGAAGAAATGCTAACAGAGCCCTTGCTGCAGTGTGGCTTGGCACTCTGCCAAATTGCTTCCCCGTGCAGACACTGTCTTGTCTCCTAGGGACTTGCGAGAAATCCTGGCAATCTACATTATGGTATAGCAGCACCTTGACTTATCTTAATGAAGATGTCTTGAAAACTCAGTTGTTTCATCACTAGTGAAACATACTGACATCTCAGAAAATCAGATCAGCACTCTTTGGATGGAGCCCTGAAATTTGCAAGTGACCACATTTTCAAGTGTTTCATTTTCCTGGGATCACAGCGCCTTTTAGGTCATGGCCAGAGGGGAATAGCAGTACCTCCCTGTTGTGTCCATTTGAACTAGGGTCACTGGGTCCACTGATAGTAGTTATTCACTTAAAGTGAGTCTCGTCAGAAAATGGCCACTCAGTCTACCTAACCTGAGTACTAGTTTGGTTGCTTATTCAAATACATCAATGAAAGGCTTAGAAACACCATGGAGCCCTCATCTCCCCTTTTCCCCATGTATAAATGAAGACAAAAAATCCTAAAAAGTCTACTCCCAGTATTGACCCCACTCTTTTCCATCTTCACTTCCACTCTCAGAAAGTGAAAGAGTTAATCACTCAGTTATGTCCGACTCTTTGCGACCCCATGAACTGTAGCCCACCAGGTTTCTCTATCTATGAGATTTCCCAGGCAAGAATATTGGAGCAGGTTGTCAGTCCCTTCTCCAGGGGATATTTCCAACCCAGAGATTGAACCTGGGTCTCCTGTATTGCAGGCAGATTCTTTACTGTCTCAGCCATCAGGGCAGCCCACTACTCTCTAGATTCAAGCTATTAAAAATCCTTTTCTGGTTGCCATTAAAACCTTGCATACCTTGTATATGCTCTTATTTTAAAGGTTCTTTTCTCTACATAGTCAGTGTAGTCCTCTGAAAATATAAATCATGTGCTTAAAATGTGGCAGTGTCTTTCCTTTGTACTTAAGGATAAAATCTAGAATCCTTAAATTGGCTATAAGTTCCCTATGAACTGATTTTCCCTCTTAGACTGTCTTGATCCTTTTACTATTTCTTTCCCCAAACTGGTCTGTTGGATCCAAAACAGCAACCACCATACCTAATTTTGTTCAACATTCAGCACCTCACAGTGTCTGACATACAATAGTCTCTCAACATATCTTCTTTGAATTAATTCAGATTGAATGTTAGTTCTTCAATTAACATTGAGTTGAATGTTAATTGAACTTGGCATCTGACCAAATTCTTAGCCAAAATTATTTTATCTATAAGATGAAACAACCAATCACTTACCAGAGTTTTGGTGGGAAGATTAAATGAGAGTATGCTTGTGAAGTTCAGTTGGCTTCACATACACAAAATGCCTCTACAATGTCCCTTCAAATTACATCTTCTCACTTCATTTTGGTAACTGATGTTTCTTAATCTGCATTAAGTATCTTATATGTACTCTATCTTTCTTCTACCCTAGCAAGTATTATGATCCTTTTGAAGATAAAGAAATCATCTACCTTGTCCATCCAACCTAGTACCTGCTTGCTGTATGATTCCTAAATAAATATGGGTTAAAAAATAAAACCATAAATTCGAGGTGTCCCAAGTTTGTGTCCCCAAATGCCTATGTGGAATATTCCAGTCCAGTCTGAGCCAGTTCTTACACCTGAGAAGAAATGTATTTGGATGCTGAGGGAAAACAAAACAAAATCACCTTTTACACGAAAAGGTTAGTATTGTATCTACTCTTCTTGCAACTTATTAAAACAGGAAGTAAAGGAATTTAGGTAACTTCTCAAGGCATTATGTCTTCATCTGAGAAATAGAAATAAAAGTAGCCACCACATAAAATTAAGTAGATTAAAATATTCATACAGTACTTATCAGAGAAATGTCCATTCATTTTGTTCACCTCTCTTCTTATATTAGAATGTAGAGAGAATATAGTACACAACATTGCAAAATATGCCAAAAACAAAATTTTGAAGTAGACTCATTGATAGCCACTTACTCATTTTATTACAGAATGAGGCTTGAGTTCCTTCTTCCTTGAAATGCTGCAAACCTTCAAGTTCTACTGTACATCTAGGTAGATATGAAGCATGGAAGAATGCCCTTCCTACCACCCACAGAGAAGTGCTTTGAGCCTTGGGGTAAGGCCCAATTATCATTATCTTACCTTGCCTAGATAAAAATGTTGTGATGGCACATGGAATTAAATATCATCATTTTCAATCTGTTGACATTGATTGGCTTCATGACTTAAAATAATATAAAGGATAAAATGGAAATATGAGGGAGCTGAAAGAAATTCCAGGCAGTGGTCTTCATAGCCAGGAGTCATATTTTCACACTCCAGGTGTTTAGATGAGCATTTTTGTATACAGTGAAGCAGTAGGATGGTAATTATACTTGGAGGAGTTGTATTACGTTTGCTAAATTCTTCAGTTATCATAAATATTATATATATTTTTTTCATTTCATAACTGCTGCTGCTGCTGCTGCTAAGTCGCTAACCAAACCTAAATTATTTGTTTATTCAGGCAATGATATTACTATCCATTATTTACTGGGACATCACTGACTTCATGAATACAGTGTCTTCCTATGAGGCAACTATACAAAGCACACAATTATCTTGTTCATTAAGATGTAACTGAAGAGAACATCTGTTAGAATTGTGGAAACTTGAATAAAAAAAATAGGCAATGCATTACTTGTCACCACGGTTTTCATGTGCATATTGCAATTCAACTAGCAAGCTATCATTACTGGGATGCATTTCATGGAACTTCTTTATTGAAATGTGTGTGTGTGTGTGTGTGTACGTGTGTACGTGTGCATATAGTCATGTGTGTCTGCCTCTTTGTGACCCCTGGACCGAGCTCACCAGGCTCCTCTGTCCATGGAATTTTCTTGGCAAGAATACTGGAGTGAGTTGCCATTTCCTTCTCCAAGGGATCTTCCAGACCCAGGGATCAAACCCGCATCTCTTGCATCTCCTGCATTGGCAGGCAGATTCTTTATCACTGAGCCAACGGGGAAGTCCTTCTTTACTGAGGCGAACTTAAATTCAAGAACTTATTTATTCAAAACATTTCTATGGACTTACTATGTGCCAAACACAGGTCAACTGATCAAAGATAAAGAGATGAGTAAGTCATTTTCTTAGCAAAATTTGTGAAGTTTTCTTTAGGGCCAACATACCACCCTGTGGTAACTTCTGTGGGAGAAGTATTGAGAGAACTGAAATGTCATGGACTTAATAAGAGGTGTTCAGAAACCTTTCAGTGGAGGAATCAAGGAAGTAGAAGTTTCAAAAAGAAGAAAATATTTGGGGTTGAATCTAGATCAATAAGAAATACCAGGGATGGTCATGGGAAGGTAAGAGAGGAGAAAACAACCATATTTTAGGCAAAAGGAAGGATTATTTAGAAGGCATGGATGTATGGTTATGCTTTTTTCAGTGAATTTTAAGTCACTTCTTCTTGGTGAAATGTGTGTGAGGCAGAGTATACAGAAGACATAAGTTGATGTGAAGCAGACCAAATAATCTGAATTATGAAGGGCTTCCCACATTAGGATATGGAGTTGGAATATTTTTTCCAGAAAGCTAAAGGAAGTCATTAAAGGATTTTCAACAGAGATGAGATACCACTGGATGCTGGTTTAAAATTATTAGTGTGAAAAATGTGTGGAGGGAGAAGCAGACAGATCCAGGTGAGAGGCAGAGACCAGATGGAGATGATAGTATAGCAACTCAGTGAGAAATGATCAGTCTTTTAATACAGGGATATATGCATGGAGGAAATAGACTCTTCATGGTTTGAACATTAATCACATGTGGTGGTATTTGGCAAGGCTTGGAATTGGACAACAAGATGGATGGTGCTACCATTGTGAAATATAATAAGAGTGGTAGATTTGGATCACTGAGATGAGGAAACTGAATATTTTATCTGAAGACATGCTTTATGGTATTAATTATAGTTGCAGTATGAATTTTTTAAAGTGAAGCATACCATATCTTATCCACTCATGAAATCATAGGGTTCTAAATTATTGAGATTTTGCCTTTGTTATATAAAGGAATTAGTGATTTAAAGGGAAATGAGTCATCATGTATTCCATCAGCCTCACTCTGCAGAAAGTAAAGTAAGGCTCAAGGAGAGAAAAGTATGTTGCCAGAGATTGAGTCAAAGCTTCTATCAAACTGAACACTGACCAGATTATCTTCATATTCTTCCTTAGAGATCAAGGAAACTTGTTCCTGATTCTTTAACATGTTTATTCACCTCTTCCTCCACACTCTGAAACCAAAACTACTCATGTAGTCTTCTGAAGCTGTTATCTCAAGCCTTGAATCAATCTTACAGAAAGCTGGAAAAACGAAACAAACATGTTAAGTGATTTCCCCGCTCAGAGTCTGTCGATGGACAGAAGGCAAAACTTTCAAGTGTGCCTAAAAGCACCTCTAGGGTAAGTCTTCTGCTGTGTAACCGGCAGTGTTGTCTTTTTAGGGACATTCCTTGCTTTTCCGGATTTCAACAACAAGGAGTTGCTGGCAGAATGTTAAAGGCACTGGCTGTGAGGTTCAAACAGGCTGGCGTTCACCTCCCCAGGGCTGACCCTGGGAAGACCCTTCTCCAAGTCTCAGTCTTCTTTTCCATAGAGCAGGGATAAGCACGGAACACACCTCTGGGGAAGTACAATCGAGCAAGTGTATGTGACATGGCAGGGACCTGAAACATGTAAATTTATCATCCTATCATATTAACACTTATTTAATACTAGTAATAACTTCATGAGATTAGGTTGTTCTTACTGAACTTCAAAATCCTTCAAGCTAGGCTTCAACAGTATGTGAACCGAGAACTTCCAGATGTACAAGCTAGATTTAGAAAAGGCAGAGGAACCATGATCTGCTGGATCGTAGACAAAGCAAGAGAATTCCAGAAAAACATCCATTTCTGCTTCACTGACTCTGCTAAAGCCGTTGACTATGTGGATCACAACAAACTGTGGAAAATTCTACAAGAGATAGGAATACCAGACCACCTGACCTGCCTCCTGAGAAATCTGTATGCAGGTCAAGATGCAACAGTTAAAACAGAACATGGAACAATGGACTGTTTCCATATCTGGAAAAGAGTACGTCAAGGCTGTATACTGTCACCCTGCTTTCTTAACTTATGTGTAGAGTACATTATGTGAAATGCTGGGCTGGATGAAGCACAAGTTGGAATCAAGATTGGCGGGAGAAATATCAATAACCTCAGATATACAAATGATACCACCCTTATGGCAGAAAGTGAAGAGGAACTAAAGAGCTTCTTGATGAAAGTGAAAGAGGAGAGTGAAAAAGCTGGCTTCAAACTCAACATTCAAAAAACTTAGACCATGGCATCCAGTCCCATCACTTCATGGTAAATAGATGGGGAAACAATGGAAACAATGACAGGCTTTGTTTTCTTGGGCTCCAAAATCGCTGCAGATGGTGATGGCAGCCATGAAATTAAAAGATGCTTGCTCCTTGGAAGAAAAGCTATGACCAACCTAGACAGCATATTAAAAAGCAGAGACATTACTTTGCCGACAAAAGTCCATCTAGTGAAGGCTATGGTTTTTCCAGTACTCATGTACGAGTGTGAGAGATGGACCATAAAGAAAGCTGAGCACAGAAGAATTGATGCTTTCCAACTGTGGCGCTGGAGAAAACTCTTGAAAGTCCCTTGGATTGCAAGGAGATCCAACCAGTCAATCTTAAAGGAAATCAACCCTGAATATTCATTGAAAGGACTGATGCTGAAGCTGAAGCTCCAATACTTTGGCCACCTGATGTGAACAGTTGACTCATTGGAAAAAAACCTGATGCTGGAAACGATTGAGGGCAAGAGGAGAAGCGAGTGACAGAGGATGAGATGTTTGGATGTCATCACTGACTCGATGGACATGAGTTTGTGCAAACTCCGGGAGATGGTGAAGGACAGGGAAGCCTAGCGTGCTACAGTCCATGAGGTCACAAAGAGTCGGACACAACTTAGCGACTGAACGAAACAAACAATGCTTGTCTCATTTATTTACTTATTTATTTATACACCTATTTCTCTTTCCCTCACATGTATGTCAGTTTCATGGGAAAAGGAACTTAGACCAGCTCCCGGAAAAGAGAGCTGTTAAGAACACAGAGACTAAATGCGAATTCCCCAGGATTCATTCCTGGTTTCATCTCTGAGTAGTTGTGTGACTCAGTAATTTGTTTAACCTATTTCTCATCTGTAAAAGTTCAACTAATTATAAAGTGCCTAATTTAGAACAGCATGCTTAGCACATAGTAAATTAGCTGTAAATGGTGTTATTAAAAGTATTAGTCTCATCCTCTCACCTATAATAGTGATTTTGTTGTTGTTCAGTAGCTAAGTCGTGTGCAACCCCATGGACCACAGCACGCCAGTCTCCCCCTGTCCTTCACCACCTCCTGGAGTTTGTTTAAATTCATGTCCACTGAGTCTGTGATGCTATCTAACCAACCCATCCTCCGCTGCCCTCTTCCTCTTTTGCCTTCAATCTTTCTCAGCACCACAGTCTTTTCCAATGAGTGATAGGCATACAGAAAATACTGAACAAAGATGTGCTAGTATAGTGCTTGAACCGCAATCAGGGTTCAACGAATGGAATTTGCACATGTTACTGTCAATAACACTAGTGCTGGTTAAAAAGATAATAATAGTAATGTCATTGCTTATCAACAGCAACATTAACAACTCTGAGTGTCAGGATTTTGTGAAGATCTACAGAAACTATGAACTATCCTACTCTCTACTTTTCTTCTTTTCTTTTTCTTCACACACAGATCTCAATGCCTATAAGACATTTCCAGAAAGCCTGGAAATACAGAAGTTAATAAGCTAGAGTCCTTGTCCACAAAGCTCACACTCCAGTGCAGATACAGGCATTTAGAACAATCACTCTGCTGTAATAGAAATAGGGAATCTTAGTGCTATGGAATCTTAAAGGAAGCAATTCCCCCTTCTTCCTAAGGGGGGCAGAATGTTTTCACAGAGTAGGCACCAAATGAATTGCAGTTGGAATAAAAATTAGGAATTCTTCAAGTAGAGAAGACAGGAAGGCGATTCCAGGAAGATAGAAAAGATCGTGATGGTTTAAAAAAATCACTATTCAGGGAAGCA